>NC_049990.1:17242041-17295763 GCF_000003815.2 Branchiostoma floridae | reverse complement strand
TGTAAATTGTTCGAGATATTAGCATGACAAAAGATGCAGTTTAGACAAATGCCGAAACTAAATTTATGCACTGCTTCTACAGGTTTCATCGACCGCATACAGCAACACAGCCAAGACAACTGGTGAATATGCCGCAACCCTAAGAAAGAACTTAAGCACCTCTATCAGCCAGGAAGGTAAAGGCACAGATATTATTGATATAATTAAATAAACAATGACTTTTGCTACATATTGCAAAATCAATAATGAATAAGGAAAAATTTATTTCTAAAATACAATTGTAAACCGGATTTATCTTTGACTATGTCTTTTAGGGGTAAGGTCCTATCCCACATTGTATTAATGGTAATATGTTGTTTTGTGCCGTTTTAGGGACAAAGAAAAGTGATGGAAAACGTGGCGTCATCACGTTTGGTGGGCGGGGATCGACACTGGGGAAGTTCACTCGTCTAAGTGGAGTTGTGATATCTTCTAGGAACGAAATATTTGTAGTTGATTATGACAACTATCGAGTCCAAGTATTTAACATGAATGGGGTTTACATTCGTCATTTCTTGACAACTGTACCCGGGAAACCTGGCAGTAGCATGATTCCAGAGGATATCTCAATTGACGGCAATGATAACCTGTGGGTAGTGGGCAAGTTGCCACCTGTGGGTTCCTATGCTGTACAATACAACAGGGATGGTCAAGCTTTGGCTATGTTTAGGGTTCCAAACAGCAGTACCTGTCTTGCTATTGCCGTGGACGTACAAAGTAACCACATTCTTGTCGCAAAGCGTGACACGAGTAGCTGTAAGATTTTAATATCTCATTCCAATGGCAAGATTGTAAGGAAGCTTCAGTTAGAGATTTCATGTTATACAATCGTCACCGTTAACCGGGATGGGAACATTTTTACGCTAGAAAATAACATTGTTCACGTGTTTAACCAGAGAGGACATCTTTTGTTCAATTTTGGGGGTGAGGGCAGAGATAATGGAGGGCTGATACATCCCGAAAGTGTCTGTACTGACATTTCTGGTCATATCTTAGTAGCAGATCAAGGAAACTGGCATGAGAAGGGTTGGGTATCCATGTTTACAAGTCGAGGAAAATTTGTTCGCAAAGTGGCTTCTGGACTTAGTATGGTATTTCGTATTGCTGTAGGACAAGAAGGACAGCTGGTAGTGACTGATAAAAGAGATAACACTGTAACCATCTACAGCACTTACTAAATAGATTAAAATAGAGAGCAAGATGTAAAGGACAGCAATGGAACAAAATCAGTGTCCTCATTGATTATTATATTGCAATCCATATTACAGTATGGGATTGCAATATATTGTTTTTTGTCGCGTCTCTCCTCCTGCCAAATCTTCAAATGGATCAATTTTAATTTCATTTTTGGGCCAAACGAGCTGAAATTTGACGGGGAGGTAGAGATAGCAAATACCCCTAGGTGTTTGTTTTTTTCGTCACTTTTTTAATAGAGGCCTTTAAAAGTGATATTTAGGGTTTTTGGTCATTTTTAGACCAAATACATATATTTTGGGCCCCTGTGCCCTGGTATTACAAGCTAATGACCTGAAATTTGATACAGAGGTACATTGGACATACAAACACTGGACGTCATAAACACTTTTTTCATAGATTACTTGAAAATGAATTATTTTGGGGTTTTCGGCCATTGTTTACTAAAAATGTATATTATGGGCTCCTATACCCTTGCACTGAAGCCAAGTGACCTGAAATTTGGTACAGAGGTGCATTTAACATATGCCCACATGTCCTCATCAAAACTTTTTTTCATAGATCAAAAAATGAGTTATTTGGGGGTTTTCGGTCATTTTTTACTAAAAATGTATATTTTTGGCTCCTATGCCCTTGTTTTGAAACCAAATGACTTGAAATTTGGTACAGAGGTGCATTTGACATATGCCCATAGAACCTCATCACCACTTTATTTCATAGATCACTTTGAAATGAGTTATTTTTTGGAGGTTTCGGTCATTTTTACTAAATTGTCTATTTTGGGCTCCTATTCCCTTGTATGGAAACCAAATGACCTGAAATTTGGCAAAAAGGTACCGGTGTATCTGGCAAGTGCCCATAGTATATCATTTTCACTTTGAGCATACATTACTTAAAATGGTTGAATTTTGGGATCTTTTGCCATTTATAGAATAAAAATGTTAAGTTTTGGCTTCTATACCTATGTATGAAAACCAAATGATCTGAAATTTGGTATGAATGTGCGTACAGTATGTGGCCACATGGCTCTATTCACACCTATGGTGTACATAAATAAAAAAATGGTTAAATTTAGGATTTTTTTACCAAAAATTCATGTTTTTGCTTCCTGTGTCCTGAAAAAGCCAACTGATCTGGAATTCGGTATTGGGGTAGCTTTAGCACTATAAATGGAAAATGGGCCACATAGACCAGTCCATTTTGCATAGATAGGGGTGTTCTGCAAGAGTCCATTTTTGTATGAGGGGGTAAAATAAAGTTTAGAGCGGAATGATGTTTTAGGACAGGTCAACTCATCCAAAAGGTTGATATGGAACGGTACATTTTAACACATACGTATGAAGATGGATTGCAATATGCTGTATTTGCTCCCAAGCAAATGTAGGCCTTTCTAGTTCAAGTTAGCCATTGATTTGAATTATTAGTATTTGATTATGTAAGATAGAAGTTCAGTAAAATTGTAGTTGTTCACATGTATATTTGTCTTGAGAGCTGAGTGGCCATATTTTTAACCAATCTTCAAAATAATTATTTGATCATTTTTATCCGATATCCCGACCTATTTTCCTTGCGAAACGTCTAGACAATTAGTACACTGTTGCTACTGTTTTTAAGAACGCCTTCACATTTCTTGTTCTCGTCGACCTTTCTAAAGGTACGCTAGCCCAGCTACTCCTCCATACCATGAAACAGCTATTGATGTTTAATAATATGACTTCTGACTTGCAAATGGCAAAATTCAAATTTATCCACCAGTAAAGATTGGGGTAACGTCTACCTACCATGCGTGACAGAGCAAACCGTTAACCCTTTCGCCGCTGGATAAAAGAACACCCTGTTTCAGGAATTTTATGTAAAACTTAGAAATTAGCAAGGGTGGCTATAAGATAAAAAAAGCTTATAGGATTTTAACGATTTAGCTGCGGATATCGAATTTAATTAGATCGCATATGAAATACCGTAAAAGAAAAAGCACCAAATATATCAAAATAGTCACTATATAATATTTGTTGTGTGTCAGTATATCCTTAGTAAAGCACTAAAGAAACTACTCTCTACTGTGACTGTCCTGGCAGCTACAGGGTTGATTAGAGCACATGAATACATAAAATAGTAAAAATACAAAATATTAAACTGCAGGCTGGAAAGTAATGCAGGTACGGATTAGCATGAGAGACTGGAGCACAATCAGATATTTTTCTCTACTGTACTTTAAAGCAAACACTATCATGTAGAATGAAACAGATAGGTACATTTAAACAAGGTCCTACTAACATCAAATTTTGGAAAACACACCAATTCAGAATTTCTTTTCCGCCTTGTCAACTTTGCATCAAACAGTTTTATTGCATCTGCAAAATATGTTTTCAACTTAGAAAGGTCTGCCCTATTACTAAATTAACGCTGATATTTTCTTGAATAGCAAGGTGACTTACAATGTGGCATCTATTTGGAAGTCTACCAACTAGGGCTATGTAGAACTGTACGTGTAACTGCCAGTTATATCTTGCATTACTAGAGCAAGGCAAGAATGCATTGTCATTCCTTTTTATCTGTATTAGGTGAAGTTTGTTAATTAATATAACAACATGCCAATAACTTGTCTGCTGTACCTTAGTTTTAAGAGTGAATTGAAAATAAACTTGTGTTGTTTAGCTTTCTCAGCCAGCTCCCGACCACTCACTATACTGAAGATGTATATGGGAAGTCTGATGATGTGGCGGAAGATGTATATAAAAATAATTATGTGGTTGAAGATTTATATGGATATAAAAATGTAGATGATGATAAACGTCTATCCCACACCCGGTAAGGCAAATGCAGCGTTTGGAAGTTATAATGAATTTAAGTCACTTTTGTTTTGATAGCTTTGCATTTCACGAGTTTGATTCTATGTATGTTGGAAATTTATGACCATAGGAAATTCTCTGCTTTTTATAAATTGCAATGTTTTCACAACCAAGATAATCCTAAGTTATTGAATCGTGTGTTTAAAGATAATTACATTTAAGCCCCGAGTCCTGCTTACGACTTCAAACGTCTAATCGGCATACATTAGAACCATAGATCTGTTTTCAGCATACATTTTGCTGTTTCTAAGATAATTTTCGCATTAACTTCATGCAAATTGAGCAACAAAAAAACTTATCATTATTTCCATGAAAACGAGATCCAGACATGCTTACTTCGCAAACTAATTCATCTCGGTTGAAACTTGGCAACTGACTTCTATACAGGAAAAGAGATTGGATAATGCAGACCAGAGATGGCCCCCTTGCAATAAAGGATCAGATGACAACAACACATTAGTAATGACTGTCAGAAACCGGACCGGCCAACCCAAACTATTTTCACTTATACAGAGAACTATAAAGCGTTGGCTGGGGCACGTTGTTCGAATGTCGAGGCTGAGAATTAATTGGTGAGCAGCGGAAAACGGAGTCTTGCCTACTGCGCCGCGGGGTTAGCCGTCTTCAAAAACCCCCAAGTACTCCACAACCCGACCTGTACAAACATTTCTAACTTCAAATTACCGGGACGCCATCTTGGATGATCGGCAACGCTCCCCGAAATCTTCCGAAGTGTTGTCGGTCATGTTTGGGGGCGTTTCGGGTACCTTTCGGTAGCGCTTCCGAGCTTCCCGAAACGCCCCCGAACATGACCGTTATTGCCAATGGAGTTCTCTTGAACTAGGAATGGAAAACACTACAAGTAAAATTACGTTTTTCATAGCCTAGTTGCCTCAGCTATATGGACCGGAAGTTAATAGATTTTGTACTTACCAAAAAACAGCCCCTCTTAAATACATAATGTTGAATCGAATTCCCTGTCAGCTGTACAGTGAGGGAGGGAGCGACGATGATTACATCTACAAAAAAGCAACGTAATCGATGAAACGCATTTCAAATCTATGCTGCACCCCAAATGAATTGTTTCTGTCGCCAATTGGTAGCTAGGTAATTCACGAAGCCGTTAATTCCCGAGTCTCGGATACGCACCGTATTCGTTGACCGTCACCTTGTGGCCTCTGTTATTTCTACAATCTGCAAATCCGGAAAATTCTTATTGTCGTATTTTGTATGGGTCTGCTAAAGTGTCCACTGGAGCGGTGTCTTTTGGGTAATTCACGAATTTGTTAACTTGTTTCGCGGCCGCTCCCTTGTAACCTATGTCATTTTTACAATCTGCAAAAATCAGCGAAATTTCGATTGCCTTGTTTTTTTACTGTTCTGCTCAGGTCTCTACTGGAGCAATAAACAAGCTCCGTAGAGCTCCAAACAGCCACGCCTAAAATTCATTCTTTTAGCTCTAAGCAATTTTGAATATATAGACATGTCACCTTTTAGGGAAATTGATTGTCCGCTTCGGATCTTAAAAACGGACTAAAATTTTCTTGAGACAAGTGAGCTAGATTTTCCTGTTGACGTGAACCACATTTCACATTCAAAGTGCCAGGGCTGAAATAATGTGGCACGCGGCTTTACAGTTGTATATTTTTCACAAATTAAGACGGCTACAGACATTGACGTGTGCCATGTGTTACATGCATTTTCGTAGAGCCAACTCTATACTGAGTCTGTTGGCGTTTACAATAGCCTCCGTGATGTCAGAAAGAAACCACATTTTGCCACCGTGCAACAAACCACATTGGTTACGAAAACACTTTTGTAGACGGATGTTTGTAGCCGAGCTGCTTTGCGATACAATATTGACTAAAATGCACTGGGGTATCTAATGTCAAAATATAATTTTCTACTTATTTTAGATTTGGGGAGAATTATATTTTTCTATTCAGACAGTACCGTAATAACGTCAAGACTACTTACATACTGACACTTATTTTATTTAAGTGATGATAAAGGACTAGTTTTGTCGTGTCTCAAGCAGCTATGAGTGAGGCCATCTGACATTTGAGTTGAGGTTCTCTTTTAAGTACTAAACCTGAAGGAAACTTTGAAAGTGTCAACACTAGTAAAACAGAGTAGAAGACAGTAGTACAATCAGGTACCTAATCGTGGGGGAGGGGCAAATATTGAGTTGAACTTTGCTATTTTCACCATCACGGGTAGCGTTTGTTTCAACGCCTAAAATAGCGTATTGATCAGGATATGCGTGAATCCGGGAGTATATCATAACAAAGCCACGTCGCATAGGAGTAGTCTCAGCAAAACCTGCAAGGAGGTAGGTTGATTCTCTCTGTGCTCTCCTTAATTATTGTGCTACCTGTAATTTGTTTACAATTTTCTGAAGTAACAGTAAGTGTACACTTTGTAGGATCCATGTTTGCATTAATTTGAAAAAAAAAAACACGTTCATAACACGTTTTTGTTGTTTCAGGGCCGGGCTTGCCAGAGCAAAATGGACAACATTATTACAAAGCTAGTTTTCCTTGTATTTTTGCTGGGGATCAAGTCGGGTACCTCTGATGCCGGTACGTTCCTCCTTATTTTTTGTCAAGATAGAAAAAACTTAGATTGTCAAGTACAGAAAAGATTAATATTGCGTGTTATTTTGAAGAAGCCGTATGGAATGAAGAATTCCCAATGAGGTAGATTGATGTAAATTTCGAATAGTTTGGCAAAATGAAACGCAGTTAGCAACTTAAACTGTAAAATGCGATAATACAGTTATATCATTGTTGTTTCTAAAATGAATAGTTTGGAAATGTGGAGAGTTTTAATTCGAGCTCATTTTGATTTTGTTCAGACTGGAAAAACTCTGAGTCCAGATTGGTTAATGGTCAACCATGAGAGTTAATCTCTTTATAACGCCTCGTTGTTTTTTTTAATAACTATCAGGTAATGAGTGAACAAATGGATAACAACTATTACTAGACAACAGTACCACGAAAACGTCAACAACAAAAATACCATTGATAACAGCACAGTCTCAGTTACAACAGAGTGAATATTTTATAACAAACATATGTGGAATCCGATATAATATATGTGGGATATGATAGCAGTACAATGTCATGTAAAGTATATGTCTGCATACCAGATAAGAAGAATATGGAATAGCTACAGGACCCCAGTGTGCCTTATTATACTGTATACACATACGGTAATATTACCAAATAGAGTTTCTTTGTGTTGCAAAATGACACACGAGTGAACCTAGTTCTTGATTATGAAATAATTTAATCGTGCACAACATTAAATCTATTTGATGTCACGTGAAGTAAGTTTAGAAGTGACATAGGTACTTTTTTTGCGACACAAATTATTTACCACAGACCATGAAAGTTCAAAGCTGCTTTATTTCCTTCGCTAAATACATGAAACATTAGTGACAGGAATGGAAGTTTATTGAAAATGATCCTGAGTCCCCTGTATATATGTGAAAAACAATGAGAAGCATTTTAGTGGTGCACCCTGACAAAACAATTAAGTAAAAAAATGTGCATTACAGGATAGTGCAACCAGTCCACTGAATATTTACGTGGGCTGGAGGTTCATTGAACTGTTTTCGCATCCGGATCACGTCGTGAAAACAAGATCCCCTTATTCAGAAGGTTTTGTTTTGTGAAATGGTAACCAAAATGTAACGTTACATGTGAGTATGCAAGGCATCATGGTGCAGTATTTTTTGACGACGCCTCAGGGGAGTCGTCAAGTGGTATATATTGCGTTCAGTCTGCAAAAATTCTAGGAATTGCACAGGCATTTTTCCAAGAATGCTAGTACTCCACAGTATGCTGGGTAGCAAGTCCCCCCCCCCCCCCCCCCTTAGATCTGTTCCAGATGTATCTCTGGTATGCAATGGTGGAATGTAGGTCACACTGCTGGCTAAGACAGGGAAACTCTGCACAATGGATCACGTTGTCTTGGTTGTTATGTTGTATTATGAAGGATACATTTTCTTAGAGCTTGTTCAAGCCATACGCCACAGGCAGACAGGAAATACTTCTGTAGTGCTCAGCTGTAGGTTTAGGTCACTGGCAGACCATTGTGCTGTACCGGGGATAGTACATTTCTGCTGGCTGTAGGTTTATGTTACAGGTGGGCTACTATATTGTGCCAGGGATAGTGCGACAGGGAAGTTCCTGTCTATTCTGATTTGAGCTGTATTGTTGTACCCTCAATCGTCGTCATGGCAATAATACATTTTTATTGCCAGTCTTGTTGTATTTTAATTCCTAAGGGTAGGGGTGTTTCTTTGGTCCTTCGAAAGTAATGCAAAAGGCGTCTTCTGTACAATTCCTGGCGATATATGCCTGTTCATGGCAATCATAGCAGGTTTTCTTGCTACATCAAGGTTAGTTTGTTACATGGATACAATCACATGTAATTATCTTTGGCAGAGTGGCAAGGATTATGTTTAAGGCTGTTTGTCTTTCCGTCTGTGTATAACAATATAACTCGGGAAGCCTTTGATGGATGCTGATGATATTTGGTAGGTGGGTGGAAGTCGTGAAAACTAAAGTCAAGTTCGATAATGGACCCAGTGTGAGAGTACATTGTCCACGGTTTATTGCTGTACCCATCACCACACCCTACTCCGCCCCACCTTGAACCCTGGCCTGAAATTGCCAGTTTCCCAGTACATGTACTTAAAAATCCATTAGGGGTTAAAGCTCAATGCTTACCCTTTGAGCCCAAAAGAAGGTAACCTGGCAAGCCTGCAGACTTGCCTGCTGGGCCTATGGTTTTCGGTAAACCAGGATATGACACAAAGATCTGAGCTTATTTACTTCGTAATAACAGAAGTATGTATGGTTACCAAAAGCTGGAAAAAAATCGGGAAAAACATGTAATTCAGGATAATGATATTTAGCAACCGTGAGTGCCACAATGAACGATCTATGAAAGTGTACCATATAAGAATATCCGTTGTAAGACCTTGACCTTTTCTTTCTACAAAAACTTACACAATGCAAAACATTGTCTTTTCGGAACATTTGGTGAAAGATAACTGCAGGTAGGTGTCAATTCGCGATCGTTATATTCATGGTCAAGGCAGGTTCTCGGGGTGGTGCCGGGTCGCAGCAAATTAGAACGATCGGCCTGAACAACACGCTTGAAATCTGGGGTAGTTGCTGGAAAGTTTCAATTCAAACGTATGCCTATGACTTTACATTGCTCGGTAACACAATGGCAAAATTTTAGTATTTACTACTTACAACACTTCAGATACTTGTATTTCACTTCACTCTAGAATAAAGAGAAATGCATTGTCGTTTATCATTATATTCTTCTCCACTCCACACCACAGTTTTACACACTCACTCTCCAGTTTAACGTCTGTTGTTACTCATCCTGCGGGGGTAAGAGTTATTTAGACGTGCTTGCACGTAGATGAGGGGGTTTGATGGCAGCTCTCCAGCGTCCTCTATCATTTGTGTTTACACTGTGTTGTGAAGTAGCTACAGTGTTTCTGAAAAGAAAAGTTTATTCATTATCATTTTTCTTCTTCTCTCACAGCTGACTGTGGTAACTTCACGGACTGTAGTTCGTGTTCACAAGAAAGTGAATGTGGCTGGTGTGACACCACACTGGAATGTTTACTAGGGGATGAATGGGGTTCTAACAGCAGTTACTGCCTGTCCTGGTTCTACTACGGCTGCTTCTCGGCGGGAGAAACGGCCGGATGCTCAGATCAGATTGAGGTAGTCATTCATTCTTTGATTCAAATAATATTAGGGTATTATGTTTTAGCGACTCTTCAGCTTATAGGATAGCCTAATGCTATAGTGTGCGTCCTTTTGGCAAGAATTCCCAAATTCTACAAGTATTTTTGGAATTTCTTTCCGCGTGTGCGTATTAGCATCATCTGAGATTTCATTGGGGAATATGTTTTAAATACGTTTTATTTTGGTTTATTGAATTGAAAAAAGGCCTTTGCTGCTTCCTTTATCAAAGATACATGCATTATTCGTTCATTTTCCTCTTCCAGCACAAGAAACACTATATATTTTAAAGAACACTTGTTCGGTTACTGGAAAACACCCCTATTTTGTGTTAGGGCAAACCATCCAGGGCGGCAAACACATAAGTGACATTATTGTGTTGCCTAAGATTAAGACTCTTTTAGTCTTATACTTCATGACATATACAGTTATATTTTTAATATTACTGTGTAAGAGGCACAAAAGGGAGATAGGCTGTAGACATACATATGGTAGATAAATTGCCATGACGTGTATGTCTTTCTTCATTTATCTTTATTGAGTGCTGAAAGTGATGTTTTGTATAAGGTTTTTTTGTCTGTTTTATATCGTGCGTATATGTGTAACTATTTGTTACATTAGGCCACAGCAAGTAAATTTTATGTATCACATCCTCTGCAAACTGCAAAAATAATAAGGTTGGCAACTACACTCATGGCTTCCATATTGGTGCCACTCTTACAACTATCCAAGAAGTTTCACTTCTACAACTACAGTCAATGCTACCTATCTAGTGTCAATTTTATATACAATTATTGGTCACAACACAACCTATTTACCTATTTTGGTCTATCTGACCATCCCTGAAGAAGAAAAAAAAACTTTTTTTTTCTGAAATCAGGTGAAAATAATAAATGAGCGCGCGGATGTCATCCATAGAATTTACTTGCTGTGGCCTTATGCACATTATGCATTCTGTCATTTCAAGCCAACGAAAAAAACTTTTGGACCGTTCTATTTAACATGGGGTGCGTTGAAGGAGCCCATTCTTGCACTTAATTTTTCAATCAAATTCATTTTAATGGCCATGCAAAAGTTGATCGACTGATCCAGTTTACATAAGAAGTTGATGGGGTACCCATTCTTTCACTAGGGTAGTGATTCAATTCATTCTTTTTTTCAATTTATTTTATTTTACGTATAGGTTGGACTTATTGTCGCTCTTTGTGATTTTCTTAAAATTTGATTTTGAATCGAGAGTTTATGTCACATAAGTTATATGGCATTGGATTTTTTAATATGGTCTATTTCAGGCGTTTTTTATATGGTCCATTTTAACAACAATTGACTCAAAAAGATTATATTCATATACGAGATTGACTTTTCAAATTGACCTTTAGATCAGCTTCTATTTGGATTTTGTAGGCACTGATTAAAGTATGCTGTATTTCTAAGCAAAGCTGCTGGAAAATTTATTCAGAGTATGAAACAAACTCAGGAGCAATCACCGTGTAGCTTTTGTTGATGTAGTAGGACTGAATATCTGAATTATAATTCAATAATTAAATAAAGACATTATGACAGCCGAATGGAACAATGTCGAATCTAAATAAAGGCGTAAACAAACTTTCAGTTGCTGAGATAAGGTTTCGTTGATATCACTCCACCATAACGTATTTTTTTAAATAAAATGTATTTATTTGCTGGTATTTTTTTTCTACCTACCCATTAAATTTTTACACTTGGGTGAAGTGAGGATCGTCGTGTAAAATACCTTTCCCAATGGCACAACGTCGGAGGCAGGGACCTCAGGGTTTCCAGCCCCCCCCCCCCCCCAAAAAAAAAAACACAGTTACAACATAGACGACGTCACTTTTGTAGTTATTTATTGTTCAGTGATTGTACTTCCGCTTAGGTACTGGACTGTGACGAAACGCATTGCAACGAGGAGCTCAGTTCATACAACGCCGATGTGTGCCAACACTGTCGGGGAGTGGAGAGCTGTTTCCAACATGACGTAAGAATCGATATTTCGTTTTAAACCTTATCCGCCCAGTACGTTTTTGTAAATAACCTTGCCGTAATAGGGGGGCTTAATAAAACATGTTTGCACCATTTTTTGCGTTTCTTTTGAATTTACTATGCATATGTTTCATAAAGCTATGATAATTTTTTTTTGCAATTTTGTGACTGTTTATTATCATAATTGGTACAGAAAACAAGGCAAATACCTAGTATGCTTCACAAATATGTGATATTCTACCAACCTGATGTAGTTTTATTCGGATGTAAAGATATTAATTCTGAAAAAAATATGGAATGAATTATTACTCAAGTTTGCTTTACTGTCATCTAGCCATGCCCATATTGTCACCATTGCCAATTCGTTTTTTTTGCTATCGATATGTCGTGGTATTTGAACTTTTTACTATGTATAAGTGCTAATAATTATAGTCTACATATAAGGAATATAAACCGCAGTTCACAATGAAATTGTTTTCTTTTAAAAAATGTTAGTGTCTTACTTTTCCACGCGACTTGTCGCTATCAAAGCCATAATGAGGAATCCTTGTTGTTAAATTTATTTTTACACTATTACATAGAAATCATGCATTGTTTTCTGTAGTCCGTTTGCATCCCTCAAAATTGAAGTATATTGATTTACAGCAATAAGCACATCTCGGCGAAAAAGTTATAAACATGGATACAAACAAACTATAAAAATTAAGCCGTCCTATTCAACTGATAAAGTGATATAAAGGTCCCCTTACGGCCACATCAGGAGTGACGTAACATAGTACGCGATATCGATTTGTACAAAATGGTGCTTTTGATTAAGTGCTAATTATTCATTTTTAGCGCTAGGTAAAATTGTCTCAAAAATGATAATTGACAATAATCTTAGGGTAGTGATAAAAATCTTTTAGCTTGGAATCAATTATGAGTCAGTACGTCGGTCTTTTTCTGGTGTCTTTACAGGGAGGCGTACCCTGTCATGGCTGGAACGAGACCGTCTGTCCTGATGGTTTGCCCGCCCACGACGAGTCAACTCCGCACAAGAATGTCGTCCAAATCCGGGACAATGTCAAGGCCATTGACCCAGCTGTCACGACACTCTACATGTGCCCTGTGTCTCTTGAAGAGGACTACGGGGACAGCGCGGCGCTATTCTTGGCACCATACCCAACGTCTTTTCAAGACGGTGACGTGATAGTGAGTGGCCAGGCCGGTGGGGTTATGCACATTGTTGAGAGTACAGCGCCAGTCGGTAGGTGCTTAACTATAAAATTGCATCTTTTTTAGAGCAGGTTATCATAAATGATAAAGGTTGATATGTATGGAACAATCTATTTATTTGTATTTATTTCAAACATGGCCATCAGAAACACCGCAGATATTTTGACATTTTCAATTCATTAGTTACTTCCATGAAATATCATTACGAACTAGTGTTTGTGTGTGTGTGTGTGTGTGTGTGTGTGTGTGTGTGTGTGTGTGTGTGTGTATTTGTGTGTGCGTGTGTGTGAACACGATGACTCAAGAACATTTAGATGGATTAAGTCATACTTTGTGTGTCGGTGGGGTGTGGCGAACCCTCGAGAACCCTATGGACTTTCTTTGGTACTGCAGATATTCGCAAAGCATATCCATCCGGTTTCATTAACAAACTGAGCACATTCGTTTTTCTATTTCCATGATACAGGGCCGTATGCCTTTGTGCTGGGGAGCGCCGCTAATATAGAAGATGTTGTGGCCTACAGTAGCTTCAAAGAGGAAGTGGATCCAGTCGCCATCGATGACGAGACGACTGAAGAAGACGTACCCGACGCAGTGTTACTGTCAGACGCCTTGAATGGAGACTTGCCGACAAACAGTAGTAATGTGACTGTGATAAACAGTGGTAAGTCTACATCACAATTTAACATATTTCACTCAATCGTGTGTAGGAAATATCCTTAATTTGTAAAAACAAAGACTTTCCAACCCAACCTGACCTCAGACGAGAGATTTTTTAGTGTGAATTTTATTCTATCAAACCAGGACAACTTTTCCTTCGATGACCTGAGTCAGAAACTTCATTTACATTAATATATACGACACGACATATTCACTTGAACCTTTATCAATTCATGATATCTCCAACTATGTTTGGTATAAACTTTTTAAAATATAACTATTTGCCTGAATCATGATATTCACAACATAACAATGTTTCAATGAAATCTTTAGAAGGATTTGGAGGACTTAAGTTTGGAGGACTTACGTCTAGAGATAATCTGAGTAAAAAATGCCTTCACGATTTTCGTCTGCATGGCGTAATTAACCTTACGATGTATATGATAATAAAGCCATGATTATGATTGTTACCCGCATATAGTATTGTAAAGATAATTTTTCAATGGTACACATTTACAATGTATTTGGTTTTAAAATTCAGATATTCCAGTATACAAATGTGTCGGAAACGCATACATCTCCGGAACCGAAGATGAGTGGGTGTCAAGTTTTCTTGTCTTCGACGCGACTGACATTGAGGATCTGTCGTTGAACGATGGCGATATCCTTGCCGGAAGCCAGAGTAACGGTTGGCTAGAGACTGTAACGGGCGTCAACGCTGCCCTTGGCGATGAGTTTTCGTTTGTCCAAACAGAATTAGTCAGATGTGGGGAGGAACTTCCGGACACAAACACGTATGTTATTTGTTTAAAAAATGAAATGTCCAGTATTGCACAATGAATTATGTAGAAATAATTTGATTATAGTTGAACTAAATCAAGAGATCTGTACATAAAACAACGTAAATAACTTGAGCTGCTACCACTTAAAAACACACTAGTCAGGTACTTTGCCATGGCTAAATTAACTTACTGTTTCTTAAATAATTAATATAATTGAGTATACGTATAACTGGAAATTGAATGCCCAGTTGTCCGCTCACGTTGGTCGATTTAGTTCAACGCTCTTATTTTATGTTACTGTGTCGTTGTTAAACCTATAAATACAACTTGTTATATTACAGCAGAATCGATTATCAAACGTTAACGATTCCTGCATTATTGTCGTTGTAGCTTTGCGATTCCTACAAAATCTGAACAGTACATCCCAGACCTTCATTGCGTTGGAGGAGACAATTCCAAAGGAATCCTAGTCTACGAGAACAAGACGCTGGAATCCCTTGCCTTTTCATCTGGGGATACCATAGTTGGAAGAAAGAGTGGGTCCTTTTTGTCAAAGGTATGGACTACTTGCATACACGATTCTCGAGATATTATTGCATGTATTTGTATGTATTTAAAGGTTACTGAGTTTACTTCAATTTTGCATTCAGTTTACATCAAGTCTTCTCATGTTATACTTATGTACACTTATGTTGACTTATATTATTTGTTTTTTAATGTTAATGGACTCCAGAAATAATATTTTTTTGCGATTGTAAAGTCTAATGGAGGTCTAAATAAATATACAAACAATTAATTTAATAGTAAATTGTAAGCATATATGGCGTGTTAGAAGAATCTTTTTATGGAACTAGAGTTGACATTTAAGTCATCCAGTCAGAAACATTATGACCATCATTTTCCTTCTTAACAGGTTGTATCGTGGACTCAGAATGGTGGCTTTGTTTTCGTTGAAGTCGCTCCTGTGTCAAGTCTTCAAGAAGATACGACCGATTCTGCAATTAGTACACGTAGGCGCAGAGCAACCATTGATGCATCGGTGACATTTTCGAAGACAGTTTCAGTTTCACTTACAGTGTCGGTAAGAGTAACAATATTTCTATAAGTTGTTTCTTCTTCGAGTGAAATGTTTTTGTGTGTTTGGATCAACTTATTCAATGGCAGATATATATTTAAACCTAAAGGAAAATGACCCAGGGTTCTTCTGACAGGATGTTGGCAGCTACATTAACTCTAGCAATCATCCCTAAATAATAACTAGAGTTTCACAAAACACATACCTTCGCCAAATAATCAAGGTTCATAATGGAGAGTGTCTTGATCAAAGACTTTAAGCGCTCATTCATGTATTACTAGAGTAACGGGTTACCTACCAGAATTAAACAGCTGCATGAAATTGTGTATATGGCGGTTGAAAATTCCCTTTATCCATTCCAAATTACTTCCAGCGTGGTTCAAGCTTATTTTGGGCTACAGAGCCACCATCCTATCCCATGGTTAATAATTATTTGGTCTACTTCTTGATCTTCTATTTGTCATCTAGCTGAGTGTGCGCTAGTTTTGGGTGACAATTTTTTTATTGTCTAACAAACGATTGTGCCTGCAATAGACAGCAAAACATCTCCAGATATACTGTTTTTTAAATTGTATTTGGAGGTTGGTCGCAATAGACAGTAATAACCCCTATAACTCATTAGTATAACCCAGTTCAAAGATCAAACAAATCTGCAAAAAAACCCTGCACGTGTCACGGCGTTGCTAGGATAAAACTCTCCAAAATCGGACTTCCTGATGATAATGAGAGGAGGAGACGATTAGTGGGCCCTGCTCTAAACAACATATCAACAGAAATAACATCTATGTTTTGCTACCAAACACATCTGGCGGGCAGTGCAGTCAGTTGCAGTGCTGACAGTGTCTTAGAAATGAGGTTGATTTCTTGCCTTCAGTGGAATTTCAAAGTTACTTCAATAATAATGTAAATGAAACCCAGATTTCTATACCACACATTTCAGAATTTTAATCATCTCCTGAGGTATATACATAATAAAAATAATGCATATCCACCAACATCTGCTTGATTTTTCTCCTCCAAAGATAAAACCAAAATCACCCATTGCAGTTCAGAACAAGCTGCTAGGGGGCCCAAACTTGCACAACTTCCCCCATGCCCAAAGACGTATATCCACTACTCATACATTGTGACCCTAGCACTTTATAATCTCTTTACCGCCAACTTTGAACCACCGCTGCAATACCATTTTGAACTTGACCTTCATTTTCCCAACCCCCACATTACTACCAACTAGAGTTCCTCGAACACACATCTTCGCCAAATAAACATTCTTTATCGAAGGTCGTTGTTTTTGAATGATTAATGTATGTAATTATGGCTATAATAGATTATATATTAGATAATAGGTCATCTAAGGGTTACCTAAGGGTCATACGTCAGGATTGTTACAGCCCCGCCTTGGTGAATGTTTGTGTCCATCTCATGAAAATAGTAAGTAAAGTTTTGCAATAGCGAGTTAAGTCGCGAGGTATTTTACACAGTCTACCTGGCCTGGCTATCACGTCAGGCTACTCAGATCCCCCCATTCATAGCCCCGCAAAGACAAAATAGCTGATTGACAGGCATAGTAATTGCTAATCTCCAAGTATTAGTATATTCATAAGCCTTACTTAGATCCTCCTCTACAACCTAGCACAAACCGAGACAAGATACGATACCACCCGCGTTCTATGACCGCACTCGTACAACCCGGAAGTATATGATATTGTCGTAATCGGTTGCACGGAAACCCCCATGCAGTGTGAAATCGAGGCCAAAATCAGGCAAAAAGAGCCAGTTTGAAGGCCAACTTTGACTCTTCAAATCTCATCCCGAAATAGTATTTGAATCATTAAGCGTACTGTATGCGATCGAACAACTCATGAGGATTACGTTGGCACCTTTGACAGCCTGATTTGGCCCACCGCGATGTTTTAATCTTTTTTTACGTGACCATGTCTTATGCCTCAAACGGGAGGGCGTGTAACACCCTGCCATGGCATGACGATTAGTTCTGCTCCACCTTTGATTTGTCTGTGCTAAGACCCGGAGACTGAGGGCAGGGGGTTAATTTGGTGTGACTGGCCCTTGTCAGGGAAAGGAGATCAGGCTTCTGCTTCTGTCTGAAGGGCTTGAATGATAAATGAAGATTAATGGTCCACACATTAGTGCTGGACTAGGGTGACAATGGTGCCAGTGTCATGTTGCACTGCACACCACTTTTGTAAGGGATGTGGTTCTCTCCATGATAAGAATCCCAAAGTAATTATATTAAGTAGATCGCAATTTACATAATTAGCATCTCATTATGTTGATAATCACCCTAAGTGCCTACCTACCAAAAGCAAAGAATATCCATCAATCCCCTCTGCAGTTATCCTTTTTAAAAGTTACAAACTATAAGACCCACTGCAGTTCCAAACAAGCTGCTAGGGGGCCCAAAATTACACCATTCACTCCTAGTCCCAACAGCTATCCACCACTTAAAAATTATGAACATGGCACTTCTGGAAAATTTAGGCGCAAGCTTTGACGCTCACTTGCAGTACCAAAACAAGTCGCTAGTAGGCCCATTATCGAACTTGACCTTCCTTTCTGTGTCCCCTACCTATCAACAAAAATCAAGCAAAACGATTTACACCGTCTCAAGTTATCTTGTACGCAAATACACACACAAACACACTCGCCCCACTGCTGCACCGACGAAAAGCGCCAGGAGGCCCATTATCAACCTCGACCGACATTTTCCCAACCCCCACATGACTACCAAAAATCAAGCAAAACGATTTACACCGTCTCGAGTTATCTTGTGCGCAAACGCACACACAAACACACTCGCCCCGCTGCAGCGCCGACGAAAACCTCCAGGTGAACCGTTTTCGAACAGGACCTTCCTTCCTGCAACCGCTACTCAAATACCAAATATCATGAATTTCCATCCAAAACTACTCTACTTATATGCTGCTAACCTACATAAAGAGACACAACACCATGTTTCTAGCCAAAATATAACCTTGCCATTCTGGCGAAGGTAACTAGATATAAAAAAAGGCCGTGGGGGTTCTCAATATATTTTCTGACGGTTTAAAAACGTTGACATCATGACGTAATTATGACGTTCTCAATTTGGCTGTTTTAACTGGAACCATTAAAAATGGAATGTTGTGAGTAGCATACTGAGGAATTAGTGTTGTAGAAATTAAAATGCCATTCCTGATACTTTCAGTTCGGCTAATTACAAGCAACATGGGCTGGGTACCGAACATTTAAATCAAACTCATAATAATAATAGTTGCTTCAAACATGCAACTGTTTTAACCCACTTAGTCGTACCGGTACAAAACCGGTTTTACCCCTAAACTAACTGCCTTAAGTTTAAAAGAAGAACAACATGTTTAATGCTTTACAAACTACGTCGCATATTCTGCAGCTAGGACCGGCAGAAGTTTCATTTGGAGCAAGCGCAGGATATCGACTAGGATTTGAGTTCTCTATGGAGCTTGGCTGGAGTTCTCCCTTCGTGTAACAAGCAGGAGCCCGGTTCTTTGGAAGCGCCGAGCTAAGTGTATCCGCTTCAGCGTCAATATCTGGATCGTAAGTAAACTTTAAATATATGGATTTACCTTATTGTGATGATAATAATAAATGACCCCGAGGTGTATATGGTGTCATAACGCCTGGTCCTTTGCTATAACCACCTCATACCGCGGAACAGGCGGGTCATTAACCCTACTATCATATAGCCTACCCAAACTGACCCATTTAAGTGACAAATTCCTTTATAAAACATACATCTTTTATTCAGTACATTGGATAAATTTGAACAGTGAATTTGAACAACGTAAAACTTGTACGTGAAATGTCTTTCAGTTCCAAGGCTTGAAACAATAACAAAATCGATTCATTTTACTAGTATTTACTAGTATTTCAAACTGTTGCACGCTCCGTATTTCTCAACTCGCCCATTCTCCAGTTTGTCGAGTTCGTTCGTATCAAGCGGTATATCTCTGCCGGCTTTCCTGAGGCATTCCGGGATCCATGTGCTTCACAGCTCTTGAGAATCTCGTTCACTACGAACTCAGGCACGTCTTCCCCGAAGAATGGTAACATTTTGGTCCTCCAGCACCATGACCGCTACTGGGGTTCTGGTTCCAAAATGGCGGACCGTGGTGGTATTGTCGTCAGCGGACAGTTTAACGTAAAAGGGCGGGGGGTGCAATAATTTTATTTCCAGTTTTCAGTTTAGATTGGACATGACCTGAAATAGATTTTATTGTTTTAAATATCATACGTAATTTGATGTTGTTTTAAGTCGGCAAATGTTTTCTTGTGGGGCCGCGTAGCACAGTGGTATTGTATTCGGCCCGTGACCGAGAGGTCGCCGGTTCGAATCCGCCTGCCGTGTTGCCGGTCTTGTGCCCTTGGGAAAGGCACTTAACACGACTTTCCTCACTTTACTCAAGTGAAAAATGAGTCGTCCCTCGGATAGGACGTTAAATGGAGGTCCCGTGTGTGGGGAGAGCCATACCCCATGCACGTTAAAGAAACCGCCACATGTGCGAACATCCACCTGAGCGGATCAAACCATTCCGGCCAAAATAGGGGTAGAGAATCTCCCGAGCAGCCCTCGTAACCCCTGCTTCGCCTATTGGGTCAGCTAGTCCTCACCCATAGTGAGCAATTGGGCTGGTCTCAATCATGATGTTTCTGACCTAGGGCGAAGAGTTGCTGTTACAGTTCCAATCATGTAACCCGTAACATTGAGTGGCCTTCAGGCCTTGTTACGTGGTGACCATTGAGTAAAAAAAGAAGAAAGAAACACACACTACCGATGTTAACAGAGGGAGCCACCCCCCCCCCCCCCCTACCATGCCTGTACTTATTCCCCTATCTTTGCAGATGGACTATTCCTGGATATCTCATTCTGATTGGCCAGCGTCCTGTTGGTCAGTCCTTCTGATTGGTTCAAACTTTCAAAAGTCATCAATGCACACGTGCATTAATGAAACGATTAATGCACGGCTGTTGATGATTTTCAGTCTGTTATGGCGTCATAACCAGCATTGGGTCTTCTGATTTGTCCACGTCCCCTGGCTATATAATACACCCATTCTCAGTTAACGTGTGCAAATGCTGTCGCAAGAAAATATTGGGCTTTCATATCAGTAAAATACACAATTACTACGTGTTTGCTAGTTTTTACTGACCTATGAACCCCAGAAATATTGTATGTTATGTTTTTACCGTCATAGGTAGTCATGTTTTGATCGTTCAGGGCAGCTTTTTGCCTTGAGACAGTCGAAAAACGCTTGTCGCAAATTATATAATTGACAGAACCACCTCATTTTTTTTGTTAAAAATATGTTCACCGGCTTTACTTCCGATCATTAAATATACTCTGTAATCAGACCAACAAAAACAGGCGGAGGAGTTTGTCCGTCTTGCACTCATATAACGTCAGGGTCCATTTTAAAACTGTCGCCAGTTTTTGAGGTTACCTTCGTTACCGACACAGACAAGGGCAGACATCACAGAGAAAGAAACAATTTCTGAAACCTTTTTATGCTTTTCGGTCGTCTAACATGTATTTTGTATCTTCTCCATAACGTCCTTGAAAACGCGGCGTTGAGCCGCATTTGTGCAGTTTGAGCAGGAGAAAGGTAGGACAACTTCAATATTTTGCATCATCTGGCATTTTCAAAGTTAGGGTGGTAATTTTGATGCATCAAAGACCAATTATGAAGCCTGAGAGATGTCTTTTAGCCCGTAATTTATTTTAGAACGTGCATAGTGGGTAAACATCCCGGGAAGGACGATAATTAGAAACACATGCCATCGGTAACGCAGGTAACCACCAGTAACGGAGGTAACTATGCTGTTTAACTGGGCGTTTTTGCGTTGGAAGAAATTAGAGCAAGCAATATTTAACGATCCCACAGACGAGTTAATAACTTTATATGTAATAACATTAGGTGTAGTATGTTTTAGGGTGCTCTGAATCAGTCAAAGCAGTGACATATGCATTAAAACTGAGCCTGTTGATCACCGTGATACCAACGCCCACTACACGTACATTGACCTGCCGTATATAGTCTCATCATATGTATGAATATATCAGAGTCGGCATTACGTAGTTGTTTGCAAATCGTGGGTACCTTTCTTGTTTTAGTAAATATAGTGTTCATTTTTATGTAGAAGATGGGTAAGACTAGAGCTGAGATTCAGCGGGCATACAGAGAAAGAAAGAAGGCAAAGGATGAAGAGCAGTACAAAGCAAAGGAGGCCGCACGTGTCAAGAAACACTACAAACCGGCAGCTTCGTTGAGTCATGAAGCCAGGGAGAGAAGAAATGCACAAGCAAGAGAAAAGATGAGAAGGCACAGGGACCATCGTAACCATCAAGATGGATTTTAAGAAGAAGAACAAAGCATCGGGTGGGCCCAGAAAGAAGATCAAAGAGTTACAGAGAAAGCTGAAAAAACCCTGAAGGCTCAGAAGAAGCTGCAAAAGCGGTTAGAACGAGCAAAAAGTAAAGGTGCACAGGGTCAGGGTACCTCAAATGAATGTATGACACCGCGCAGCAAGACCAATTCTGAAATCAGGGCTGCTGGCTTAACACCGCGAAGAGTGCCTGACAGGTTGAGAAAGAAAATCTTGTTCTCCAATGTAGTGACGTCTGACATAAAGGAATCATACCGTAAGAGGACGTCAGATGGAAAACGTATGATCAGGGGAATTGTTGTAGGCAAGATTGTCAAGAAGTACCGCATGATCAGCACTCTCGCGCACGAGATTGGAGTTGCTAGGAACGCGCGAACTGACGGACAGAAAAAAACAAGACTTCCACTTGTGCGGGCGGGAATCAGAAAGGCAGTACACGGCTTCATGGAGAGGGAGGACAATTCCAGAATAATGCCAGGGAAGAACGACTACAAGAAGATTGGAAAGAACAAGGTGCAGGTTAGAGTTCTCACTAACTACCTGACCAGCCTACGTGAGAAATTTGTAAGTGAAAACCCTGATATCAAGATATCACTCAGTGTGTTCGCCAGGCTGAGGCCACCCAACATCAAGTTTGCGTCTTTCTTGTCCAGAAATACGTGCCTGTGTACTAAGCACCAGAATTTTGCCCTTAAACTGAAGACATTGAAAGAGAAAGGGCTAGTAAATTCTACTAATCCCGACAACTTCCTGCGCTCCTTCCCCGAGAAGGAAAATGTCAAGGCTTTGCTGGAACCTTTCGAAGACTTGCCACCTTGTCACTTAGTGTCAAAATCAAGTATGAAGAATGGCAAAGAGTGGCTGAGGCCACCCAACATCAAGTTTGCGTCTTTCTTGTCCAGAAATACGTGCCTGTGTACTAAGCACCAGAATTTTGCCCTTAAACTGAAGACATTGAAAGAGAAAGGGCTAGTAAATTCTACTAATCCCGACAACTTCCTGCGCTCCTTCCCCGAGAAGGAAAATGTCAAGGCTTTGCTGGAACCTTTCGAAGACTTGCCACCTTGTCACTTAGTGTCAAAATCAAGTATGAAGAATGGCAAAGAGTCGAAGAGAATGGGAAGAAAAGGATGGAGATGGTAACTTTGCACCCTGTTGTGCTGTACTACAGGGCGCAAGGTGACAGCGAGCTTCAACACGAGTCTATTTGTGTAGTTTCTGATGAGCTTGGGCACAACTCTTCCACCGTGTATGCGATTCTAAAGAGGCTGTTGCCTAAGATAAAGCAAAACCACGACGTCCAGTACATTCACTACTGGACGGACAGTCCAAGCTCACAGTATCGTAATAAAACCATATTCAGTGTTGTTTCTGATCACAAAGAGCTGTTCGGGGTTCCGGCAACGTGGAATTACTTTGAGGCGGGTCACGGCAAAGGCCCTTGCGATGGCGTGGGTGGGACTGCCAAGAGAATGGCGGACGATGCTGACAAACGTGACAGCGCCAAAATCCAGGATGCGCATGACTTCTACGAATGGGCTATTAAGCTTAACAGCGTTATAAAGTACGAGTTCGTAACTTCGAGAGAGTGTGAGGAAAGTAAGACCGACCTCGGGGAGAAGTATGGCACTACGAAGGCCGTCAAAGGAACCATGACGTTCCACGCCGTAGTGGGAATGTCACCAGGTGTGGTGAAGACGCGCCCCACTTCATGTTACTGTGCAGAATGCTTTAACGCTAAGGGATTTCGGCCTAAGACAATTTTCACGTGGAAAACTCACAACATGACAAAACCAAACAAATAATATTGGTTTTGTCATGTTGTGAGTTTTCCAGGCATAGGATTATCATGAAACAGATTGGCAACATGATGTGGGGCGCGTCTTTACCACACCTGGTGACATTCCCACTACGGCATGGAACGTCATGGTTCCCAGTACGAAGCAACTTGTAGTCTGGGAAAACATGTTTATTTAATACGTTACCATGCGAGAACGTTGAGTTGTACTTAGAATTTGATTCAGAAACAAGTTGCATTAATTGCATCACAGGCACATTGTATGCCTTACTTTAAAGTAGAGGAAGTAGGAAAATTCTTGCTATCTTGTTATATCAACGGTCTTGTTTCTTACATGGCAAGGTTGTTACCTTACTTCAACGGAGCGTTAACTTAGGTATCTATTTGAACACATATAGCGTACCTGGGATCACAATCACATTGTATGCATGCTGTTTACGTAGAGGAATTGACAAAATTCCATTTTTTCGTAAGTGCTCATGTCGCTGTTACCTACGTAACAAATGTGTTACCTTCGTTACCATTATTTGCTAGTGTTTATCTAGAACGTAGTTGTAAATACATTCCAGCTGTTTTTACCACGGTAATGTGTAGTTTGTACCATTACTTTTCAATACAAAAATAATGAATTATTGTAAGATTTGACTTCACAGCAAGAAAGGTGATGTTGTGCATTTCGTACTTTCAGAAATTGGCCACTGTCAGTCTTTAAATATGTGATGATTTTCTCTAAAACTGAACATGGCTGTTGAATGATACTTACCGGTGGACTCATTTGATGGTTCTTGTTGAGAAAAAACATTGAACTGATTTCTTGCAATAAATAATTCATGCTGGGAACGTTATCATTGTGTCAAAGTACTTTTTTTATGTCGATCTTTTGAAAGTGACATGGTTAAGTAAAATGTTCGATATTTCAAAAACTAGAAGAGTTGGCACCTTGCCAAAGCTGTCTGATATAGTCAACAATGTAGGGAACAAGCTGGGACCATTGGTAAAACATAGCGAGCAACTTCATTTTTTGTCACTTTCAACCTCCAATTGCACACGTTAACTGAGAATGGGTGAATAATATAGAATAAGATGACGTTTGGTGTATGACAATAATGGTTTCATCGGCAAATTCGTTCATATGTCAGATTTTAGCTTTCAAGTACCTAGATTTCAACAATATTTGGAATACTCAATTTAAGTGTATAATTTTGTCAAATTTCATACTGATATTGTTCAATTACTGTTTTACAGGGTTTCGAGGTCATGGTCAAGGATGTTAAAGGAGGGGAACATTAAAAGCTTTTGCATTCCTATCTGGGGTCCCATTTGCCTGCCAGCGAAACTGCGTTATGAAATACCTGCAGAGTTAGAAGTGTCTGCATCGGTAAGTAGGCTTCTTATATGGATTTAAAGATTTCACACGATGACTTGTACTTCCCAAAAACGAATTCCCGTCGTTAGCAAATTCTACTCACAATTGAAGTTATAATTTAATCTAATCAATATAGAATTCTTAAGGTAAGCAGAAACAATAAAAGCATTAATCTTAATGTGCATCTAATACGAATGGCTTTTTAATCAGTAACCAATGCTAATCAAATCTTATACTTCCATTTCAACAGGTTAAATTTGAAATATCATTTGAAGCAACTGCATCAGCATCAGCGTCGATGGGAGTCTCATGGAGCAGTGGACGAGGACTGAGGCCACAGTTTGACGTAGGATTGCATTTGAATTTTCTTAGTATGGTTTAGTCCATCACCACATGCAACCTTGTACCTTCTAGTGTCTTATCTATATCTCAGACCTTCTCAATATTCACATTAATTCGTACGACATCGGCTATTATTAGTTTAATTGTTGCTATTATAAATATACCATTATCTTTATTTCATTTTTGTTCCAGACAAACTTCAACGTTGACCTTAGCAAAGAAGTGTCAACAACAGCAGAAGGCCGTGCTGAGTTGACAGGAACAATCACTCCAACCCTGCTGCTGGACGTCCCAGCTCCAGGACTACCAATCAATATACCGATTCCACGCTGGCTCCTACCAAAGTTTTTAAAACGCTTGCTGGGTACGTTGTTGTTGCGATTTTCTTATACCTTACGGTATCATGGGCGGGGTCATACTTCGGAATCGTCCCACAACCAACAGCAACTTGGCTTTCAACATGTTTCTCTTTTTTAATTATGAGTTACAATAATCTATTTGACTAATATTTTGTTATTGTCATATTTTTTGTAAGTTTCAATGTTGAATTCATACCGTTAAGGTATTAAGGTTGGCTAAATTGGCATTTTGACCCTCCATTGTTTTCTCTTTAATGAGTTAAGAAAGAATGGAGCCGTAACGAATATTGATAGATGGTCATGAAAGAATTCAAAGTCTTATTTTTTGGGGCCATATTGATGACGTTATCAGGTTTTATTGCCCCTCATATTATTTCTCGGTTGGCTTAAGGCGGCCCAGGCTTGTAGTCAAGCAGTATTCTATACATATGATCGTAGCTTTTGATTACTCGGTCGTACTTCGAATAAAATTCACACAGTTTTAGTACTACTTAAACCACATTGAATACTTGTGATTTTGTTTTTCATGGGTCTAAGCCCAGCTGGAAACAATTACATTCAATCATGATATTCTAAAGGATGAAAGCCAACCTTATACTTATCATTTCTGTTCGAGGGGATTTTGTTTTAAATGAGGATTGTTTTTTCTTTTTTTGGGGCCGAAAATATCAGAAACGACTATTTTTTTCAATTTTTCGTTAAAAATGCACCATTGTTAAAAACATTAAATAATTACACAAAATCTCCTCGGACAAGTTTGATAAAAAAGGGATAATAAGTAAATCTTGAGAAAAATAAAGATCAGTACTCTTATTTTGAGCTGGGCATTAAGCCGTTAATGTCATAACTTGACCGCACAGACACCCACCAAGGATAAAGGGCCCTTATAGTGCCTGTTTACGTTGAAAAGTCGCAAATAACCTGACAACTTCGAACGCGCGTTCGGTTCGAATTGCGTAATGGAACATCATGGAACATGGTTCGTATTCGGCTGGACAAGGGGACACGCGACCGAACTCGGACACAAATCGAGCGTGCCTGGGCCGCCTTAGCTCAACCGAGTTCTTCTATGACAAAATACAACACTTTAGTACATACCACTGCAACAAAGCTGTGCATAATGGTTGCGCAAATTGATATCTAGTAATGATCTGTAGTAATTAGAATATATTCATTTTCATCCTTGAAAAGGTTTAGAACAGTTTCAGCCCTTGTCACTAATATTCTCAATCTGTCATACAAGAGTCGTAAGCAGCCAAACGATTTGCGGTCCAAACAGAGACCATCCGACTCTTTTTTTGTGTTCTAAGAAGTAAAAACATAATCATTATAGATTTATATGGAATAATTGGTTCGATCTTTCTATGTTGCAGGCTTTTCGTCATCAGGCAGGTCAGCAATAACACTGATGAGTCCCGCAGTAGAAATGCCAATCTTTGGATCCGTTTTTGGTGAATTCTGTCTGGACGGACTGACTCCTGCCTTGAAACTACTTGGCTACAAGGCTGGGGTCGAAGAAATCACCGCGGGGGTAGAAGTGGGCGTTGGTAGCTTGACGGTTGATGTGGAGGTGTCGATCCCAATAGAAGCAACCATTGGAGATGAACAGTAAGAACTATCTTAAATTATTTAGTATTATATAATAGCTTTGCGTCGGAATTTGCGTCGGACTTTTGTATCCTTATCATTTTACCGCTAATAAGGACCACACTGTAAATTGGACCACATAGTTTTGGACCACACAGTAAATTGTACAAAGCAGCTTTAAAATGAGCAGATATATACCGTAGATTGAAAATAAAGTATCAGAAAACATATAAACTAATGCCATGAAATGCAAAATAAATCTCAAAGTCAAAAATAAGATGTGGAAGGATAAAAAGAAAAAAAAATTCTATTGTTTGTAGGGGTACCCCGGGTAGGTACCAGAATACAAAATTCAGGTATACAAAAAAATATAGGTTCCGTTCAGGTCCAGAGGATCGTTTCCAAGTTTTGCACCCATACAATGTTCTGGTCCCTACACCTAACTGTTTGTAAACCATAATATGTGTTATGGACCCTTGGGGGGGGGGGGGGGTCAAACTTTTTTCATTAGCTCGCTAGCATCAATTTTTTAGGTCCCAGATGATGTCATCCATATAATAAAATCAACAAGGCCTAACCCATACAAAAAGAAACCGTCCCAAGGTAGATGTTTTACTAAAACAAAACATGAATTCCAACCATGTTCTAAGGTTTTATTCTTGTATGTTTCTGTACATATAGAAAATTTAACGACTGTGAAGATGAGACAACCACAAAAGGGAAAATAAACCCTCCCAAAACACCTGGACCTACAGATGCTCCAAGAACTACAGACATCCCTACTACATCTGATTCACCGACAACAGCCCCTCCTGCACCGACAACAGCACCTCATGCACCAACAACACCCCCTTATGCACCAACAACACCCCCTTATGCACATACAACACCCCCTTATGCACCGACAACACCCCCTTATGCACATACAACACCCTTATACCAGCCGACAGCCCCCGATTCCCCAACACCAATCCCGGATACGTCTACGCCAGATGCACCAGCTGCAGAAACAACACACATCACGGGCACCTCGGATACACCTGATATCACGACTGTCCCTACAAGTACAGCTGCACCCTGCAGCATTGACCTAGTTTTCCTCCTCGACGGATCCTGGAGTATCGGAAGAGTGCATTTTGAAGAGATAAAAGAGTACATTCGTGACGTCATTGGCTGTCTGGATAACACGCACATCAATGTAAGATTATATTATTTATTGACCATGAATGATAATGCTTTGCTAATGCCGCAGTCTGATTAAGTCTATAATATGCTTGTTTGCTGCAGATGCAAAAAGCAAAGTGAACAATATTTAAGTTATTATTTAGGTTATTATAAAATTATTTTAGATAGTATAAAGAAAAAATACCATGGGCACGATGTTGACTTTGTTTTATATGTACACTTTAGGTTTCCGTTATCAGCTACGATAAGATGCCGATGACATACATTACCTTGGGCGAGTACACCAGTACCTCAAATCTGCAGTACCTCATCATGTCGCAAGTCGTCTTCCACGGCTCGCTCACAAGGACAGGCTATGCAATCTACTCCATGGCGAACTCGGTATGAAACGTACACTCAAGTAAACGCACATTATCTGGCAACGAACATGCTTAGCTCACGGAGAAGCCTTAGAGTACCTTTAGTGAAAAATATCTCGACAGATTATTATAAAACCTGTGTATACGCTTGTGTATTGCTATCGTACGGCTCGTTTTTTAACAGAACGCACGACATGGGTCTGTATCTGTATCTATATAGCCGGTATAACCGCCCTTCGGCGTAACACACCAGCTTCGCAGGCACGCGGCGCGGCAGCAGCTGGTTATATTACACTGAACGACTCATCACACCTAACTTTTGCACATCTATATGCAAGTGTTCTCTGAAACTATCCAGAGAAGACGCCCCTACTGTGCTTGGTGATAACATATTCCACTCTACAATAGTTCTGGGGAAATAGGAATTTTTGGACACATCAATCCTAGGTTGGTAACTCTGGTACTTGAAAGCATGACTGTTTCTAGTTCGTTTTTGAGCTGGTGTTAGATACTTATCAGTCGGTACGTCCACCAGTTTATTGGTCATTTTGTACATCATACAAAGTCTGGACATTTTCCTCCTGTCTTCAAGTGATGTCCACTGCAGATCTGTTTTCATTTTGGTAACACTAGCATCTAGGGTCGACTGCACTTTACTACCTCTGATGGCACGATTAGATGTTGTACAATGCAAAATACAATAGGTTTGTTAGCTTGTAGTTACTTAGTTAAGAATTTGTTAAACAATTCCATTCAAATCATTGTAAGATATTGGTCTACGTCTTATTTTGGGTAACATGCATGTCTATACAAAAGTTGAGATTTAATTGATTTGCAAATGGTTAAATATTGATTTTTAAAACCTTTATATTAGGTTCCATTCCACCCTTCCGTACACAAATCAGCTGTGGTTGTAACAGATGGATGGTCACAGTCTGACGTTGATGGAAAGGTAACTTATTAGCTTTGTCTTATAATTAAGGGTTAATGATCCGCCCCTAGGTGTATATGTTGTGATAACGCATGGTCCTTTGTTATAGCCACCGAATGAAACCACCGAGTGAGCGAAGCGACAACAAATGGTGTCGATTTAAATTCTGACCAATCAGAAGGAGCGATGCACACCGGGCTGGCCAGGATCTATGTGTTACGGCGTCATAACCAACATGGAACGGGGTCCTTTGATTGGTCCACGGCTATATGATGATGTCTTTCAATACTTTACATATATATAGTTAGCTCATTATCGTGCTACTTCTGAAGCTCTCTTTGTTTCCTTTTCCTCCCTCATTAGAAATGCTTATCAGATACCAAGATGGCTTCGAATTCTTTGTCTTGATACGTTTGGTTTGGTAACTAAAGTTATTCATTGCGGTTTAGTCTAAATTCGTTTTTAACAATATTTTCAGTAGTCATTCTGTTTTAACCACATTTACATTGTAAAATGAAAATGTTACTTTAGACCTAGCAGATTTGTAGGGCTGTCACAATTCATACTCTTATGCTGTTGACTGTTTAATTTTGGCCAAAAAGAATCAGGATGGCTACGCTGAAAGTGCACAAGAAGCAAGAGATGCTGGTATTGAGCTGTTCTGCATTGGCGCGGGTAGAGACGCTTTTATTTACTACGACGGGCTCAACGGAATCACCGACAACCCTGCACGGGTGGTGCACTGGAGGCAGGTCGATCCATGCCTATTTGCAGCGATACTTCTGACCGAATTATGTGGTATGTCTCATTTCATGCACTTCCACCTGAAATTTAGAAAAAAAGACATGAACAAAATAGATTAAAATATTGATTTGCAAGCTCTTACAAAAATTTATCAACACAAGAAAAAAACATGGAAAGTTGAAAATGAACTCATATGTATCTTTGTTTTGGGTATTACTGCTATAGTTTTCTTACTTTAACATTTAATTATATGTTTTCCGCAGGCTAGTGCGGTGCATAGGAGACACACTGTCCTGTAGTTGTCATCTGAAGAGAATTATTGATGATGGCAGTTGTTTTGCTGAATGGAACGTACATATCGATCTCTCGCTAGAAATCAAAGACGGTTAAGAAATAGAATAAAGCTTGCTCTATGAGCAATATGTGGACGTAATTTCTATAGTGAAAAATACAGAATATTGCAATTAAAGCATATCCAACTTATCAACTTTGATGGTCATAGTCTAAATAAGAGAAGTATACGCTTACAAGTAGTGTTCATCTTATTACCAAACTTTATTACTTGTTACCTTTGTTAGACGGCTAGTATTTGCATGAGCCTGCATGTAGAAAATATAATACTATTAAAGTAATATCGTCTAAAGTATTGTTTTAAAGATGAAAGGCAAAGAATGTCTTCTAATCGTTCTCAAGTGAATCGTTCTGTTGATCGATTCACTTACATCGGGGTTCAAAAATCCTGTTTTCAGTCGCTACGCCTGTTAGCTCATCATATGCTCGCTCCTTTTGATTGGCCCCTATCCTTGTAGCTCACATTCTGATTTGTCGATGCAAGGTGTATCGTACCTTCTGATCGGATCCAGTGTCTGGCCATTTGTCATTTCTATTTGACACCTAGAAATGCATCCGACAATTCTATGTTTTACGATATTATAACCAACATGAAATGGGACTATCTGTTTGGTCAACGTGGTCTGGCTATATGATAACATCATTTATCTTTTTAGATGTGGAAGAAGCTGCTTGCGTTAATGATAATTAAAGTATTAACTAGCATTTACGTTTATTTAGACCAATAAGAAAGAGTTTGTCATTAATGATAATGACTACCTATATATAGATGCTGCTTGGTAACATGACTGCTCAATGTATCGCAAGAGAAGAAAAAGATGTAACTAATTGCATGCATGAGCTTAATCAACAAAAGATGCGATTAAAATATTTACCCCAAGGCTGACAACAATGTTATAACGTGTCGATTATTTCTTGTTAGTAAATACAATTACTATTAATAGGATTTCTCTGATGTTGTGTTCAGTCTTTTCAGACTGTACATGTTCATGCATGGACACGATTAAGATATTAGAAACTACAACAAGTACAGTCTTAATTCTGTAAAAAAAACTAAAGGGAGTATGGTGTCCAATCAAAAAATGTGCATTTATTTATATTTATAAGAGTAATGTACATAAGGGACACAGCTCAGGATCTAAATTTAGATTAGAATTACTAAAGGTATTTGTAAGAAGTCGTGTAAACGTATAATAAACAAGAGATGGCCAATGAAATGCAACGAACACCCAACCAAGTGTCGCGCTTTCCATCTCCGTTCAAGGTTCGAAACTGCAATGAAGCTTCTAGGGAGCCGCTGACTTGCGAATTACTTGTCGCGGCACCGTGAATAAAGTTTTGCGGATATATCAACTGGGCCTTTAGCAGACATTCTTAATCTTTTCTTTTTGCGTTTGTAGAAACTGTTCTGGTTGGACTACAAGCTTTTCGGTAAAAGGCGAATCTTTAACACCTTTACCTCCCCCAACAACTTACGCCAATGCCTACAGGAAGGCTCATGGAAAAGGGTAGTTTAGTACATACCCCTTATTATCTGACCTGACATTTCTAGACATATCTCGGTGGCAGATGAAGTGAATTGGTGCGAATGGTCATGTGCCCAGGCTTACAACTCGTTTACAACTCGCAGACACTTTGTTTGCTACATGGTCATCAACTAAGGATAATATATCGTCTTGCTGTAGGAAGAGAATGACAGCTGGTGCTGACTGATTGAGACGATGAGAGAGTAAATATCTATAGCACTAAGTTTTTTTTCTAAATTCATTTGATTCAAAGACGTAGTACTACTTAGTTCGTCATCTCCAAGGAATTATGTCAGAAATTCAATTATTCTAATGAAAAACAGGCCGAATATAACCCCTAGTGCGATTTTCATAAAATTTACCAGGGGTCAAACAAAGTTTCAGCCCATAGGTATGATTCATTTTGCCTGTATGTGTAATATTACTGGACATAGTGATTCTCTGAATTGTAGAGGAAAACAAAATTGTAAATCGCACTCTATCTGCACTCGATACATGGTGTAGGATTCGGAATCAATGTTTAACTGCACCATCTGTACATGTAGGTTTTATTATATGCTCTAAAAGTCGTACAATGTAAAATTGGCATCTGGTCCATCTATCAATAATACAACATATAAAGATGGAAAACTTGCAATGGTCCTTGTCAGTTTTGACTTTAAAGTCAGAAACGATGGAATACAAAGAAATTAAAGCAGAAACAATTGATCACATGCACATTGGTTAAAGAGATTCGATTCTAACAATTTTCAATTAATTCTGCCAGATAAGCTGATCTATTTTCTTGTGAAATGTGTACCATGATCTGCCTTATGTCACAAAGAAAATACAACATCGTAGAATGAAAATGGCTGGTTATATTGTGTTAGAAACCTCGAAATCCCTGCACACCATCTTGTACTTTGGGAGCCTACTACTAAAGGTGAAGAGGTAGTAAAAAATGAGGTATGGAAGACCCAGAGTTACCTATTGTAACAACTTACAAAAAGACACAAGCCTGTGAGATACTAAAGAGCTACAAAGGGCCATGGATGATCATGTGCCTGACAGACAGATTCAAGCCCAGGATTTAGACCTCCTACGCTCAAATGAGCATAAAACTTTGCTACAAAATCGTTTCCATGCGTTTGCTCTGTGCTCAAACGTTTCTTATCAGAATATGAAAAAGCAAACAAAATATGTTTTTCTGAACCATCGTACCATACTAAGTTGACTTTATTTCATGTGCAAAATCATCTCAAAGTCATTCTACACATTGCAGATGTGGGATTTTGAGGGGGCTTGTAGGGCTAGACACATTCAGCTAAGGGCAAATCCTACGATACCTTTCAGAGGAAAAATACTGGTAATATTTAATGTAAAGACTCAACGAAGGTAGACAATCAACAGCAGAACATGCATCTTTCTACCCCGGGTTAAAAGAAACGATTTCTGTCGACTTCTATGTTTTCCTATGTTTAAACATCATCAGAGGATCAATGCACAAAAGGAAAAATGAAATGAAAGAAAAATATATAAACATGCACGCACACACTGCAAAGCTTAATCCAGTATAGTCTTCAGTCGATGTTTAAAGTTTCTTTCTAGAAGAAAAGCATTCAAAAGTTCAGACTGAAATTATTAATGCATGGAAAGAACAAGCCGAAGAAAAGAACTGAAGAGTGACAACCTGGCAACATACTCTGGACAGGGCGCTACATTTCTTCAGATTCACTTGTGCTGGCATGACCACATTTGGCTAAGAAATGACTGAAGAAAATGCCCCAAACATTTCATCAAGGATGTCAGAAGAAGATTCACGGAAAGGCAGTTTGATCCAAGCAAGTTTGAATTCAAACACTGGAACAGAGCAAGCACCTAGCGACTTTGATTTTGTGCGTTCTTCAGCTGAAGACATGATCCAAGATGACATCACATTTTTCAAGAAGCCCTTGGGAGAGGCAACATGCAATGAAGCCTGTGAAGAAGCGAAAACATCTTCCTGTTGCATTAAGTATATTGAGGTTAATGTGGAAGGATCACACAGCGATGATGAAGACACTACAACATGTGTCAGAGATAACCCTAACATGCACGACAATCAGATTCCCAAAAACCCTCTTTATCCGGATCCTACTACTTTAAACTCACCAAATATACGGAATGCAGAGAAAAACCAGAACTATAACGCACCGTATCCAAAGAAACGGAATCAAATGTACGGGAAAAACCTTCAGGCGGACAACGAGGGCCCTCGTCGTATCCAACCATATGCCGTAAGGTACCAGCGAGACGATGATCGTAACAGTTACACAAATACAACAGCAGTTGAGGGCGATGTTACCCTTTGTAATGACACTATTGAACCTTACGCCGTGTGTCAGGACGACATGTTTGATACCGAAACAACTTCAGAAGACGCACAAATGAACATGTCTGAGAGGAGGATCGCCCCGATCCCTGACGCAAAAGACTATGACGTGAAAGACAAGAACGTCCGAAAACAACGAGCGGTTTGTGGTAAGATAAAATAGCTACTTATCTTCACAAAGTAGGTATAACCTTTCAAAGAATGTTTTTCTATCTATCTATCTATCTGCATATCTATCTATCTTTCTATCTATACATATATATGAATGTTTGTGTGTGTGTGTGTATAGTATTGTATACAATGTCAATGATTAATTTTAGCATCTGTTAAAGGTATCAAAGCAATGGCAATATTATTGGGTATGTCAAAAATGAATAAAAGGTTCTGAAATCCGTGGTGCACCTTTCCAAGACTCACCCCACGATTTACATTATCATCCAGTAGGAGCTAGCCCTGATGTATCCTGGTACACATGTGTAGTATGCCGTGTACAATTAAGACTGGGTCTGTACTAATGATTTCGTATACACACATAAAAGATATCTAAGATCATCAACTTTATCCAGCCTACAGAAATGATTGCCTTAAAACATACAAACAACGCCCGTTTAAAAAAAACTCTTCTATTGCATGTTACAAATTGTACCCAGCTAAGTACACATTACATTTCTGCAATGTCTTAGAATTTGCTTATGTCTGCGTATTTTTAGGGAGAAATCTTCGAGGACTGTGCGTTAAATTCGCTCCGTTGGCAGCTGCTCTCCTGGGGTCACTGATCATTGTCGGGTCGATTGTCGCAGTGTTCTACTTGAGCGGTCAGCGTAGTCTGTTGGTACGCTTTCTTACACTACGGTCTCCCCTAATCGTTAAAGTATGTGGATAGTCTATTTGTTACTCCAGAATTCCATTGCACATTGAGTATATGGTATATTTTTGGTGTCTGTGTGCATCCTGTTGCAAATTTGTATGTACATAGTGTTTCTATCAAACTCAATTATGTTTCATATGATTTGTCGATTTTGCTATTGCCCTTCCTAATATCTTAACCCTCAAACCACCGTATGGGGTCAAAACTGACCACAGACGTATATCATATGTGCCATTATGACATTTCTGGTTGAAAAACAAATTTCATTCTATGAGTTTGTTTGTGTATCTGTCTTATAATTTCTTATACGTTTTTACCAAGATTGGCTCATTGTTAAGTTATCGTAGAAAGTTAATGTATGGTCCAGTGGGGTCAAAACTGACCCCACAAACTTCTGGAACCCACGTTTAAACTACTTATCGTATGATCACGAAATTTCTAGAGAATGATGTACATGTGCAACGAAATTATGGTAACAAGTTTTTCATTTTATATGACGACGCCATGACGTAATTTAGCTTAAATTGGCCACGTGCATCATCTTGGTTTTTGACTGATTACGTCATCAAATTAGCATAAATTATGAATATTGAATCATTAAATTTACGTTGAATTTTATTAGATGTCATGAACAAGTGTGGTTTGCCAAGAAAACCTTAAAACTTGAATGTTTAAGCCAAAATGAGAAAATTGCGTAATAAATATGCCTGTCAGAATTCCGTTGCCATGGTAACATGAAAAATGATGAACATTTTTGAATTCATTTAAATTGCTTGATATCAACATTTTCTCAAAAGGGACCAAGTTTGGTAGCCCTAGCATAAGCTTTTCAGGGGCTATGTGACTTTGAAGTTGGTGCAGGCATTAAAAAAACATTACCCGGACTGAATAGCGTTAGTGCAAAATGTGGTCCGCATGATCTTTTGCATGAATCATTAAAATGAGCTAGAATTATTCTCACCTAATCATGTCAAACTGTTCCACATAGATTAATGAAGCTATACATATATAAAAATCACAAAAAGAGTCACCCAAAACACTGTATTTGTACACAACGTTATGGGGTCAGTTTTGACCCCATACGGTAACCTACGTCACAAAAAAGGTACGGTGGTTTGAGGGTTAAATGTCAGATAAGCAATATACATAAATATCTTTTTTGACTACAAACGTAACAATGTTTCTTGTAAAGGTGACACAGACTCTTAACACTACCGCCTATCCTGATCACGTCGCCTGCTGTAGTTCTAGCAGGACAAAAAAGATCGATTCTACTGAAATGTCTAAGGTCAGTGTGATTTATTATCTGTTCTTAATACATAAGCTTATACAAATCATTGCCCTGCATTGCATCATACAATGATGTAAACTAATTCAAAACGGCCATGTTTTATACAAATATTTGCCAGATAAATATTGCCACAATAAAAATTCTTATTTACATTTTGCATACATTGACCGTGCACTATCATTAAATACATTTCGTTTGATATTAATGAATAGTTCCTTTTCTGTGCAATTCGTGATATATTGATGATAAACATAGTGAGTAAAGAGCGTATATCCACTACGCTGACCACAATGGACATTGCGGGTTGGTTTCTAATGGGATAGTTGGCCCATCCATTGAGCCTTTGAATCTTTAAACCATGAAACCATTGAACTGCGGATCCGTTAAGACAAAATAAGTTCATTTTTGTGCCCTCTGTGATGCATTTGTGATATATATAATTTGTGACATTGTGAGCAAAGAGCGTAGACTTAATATGATGACCATGAAGGGCATTACCCGTTGGTCTTTCATGGAGTAGTAGTTCCACCCATTGAACCATTTATTGAACCATTTAACCGTGGTATTCCTGGCTGAGGCGACCAAGGCAACAAAAATATGTGAAGGTGACACTGATTCTAAACACTGCCGAGTCACCTATCCTGTGGCCTTGGGAAAGGCACTTTAGTCAGGTGAAAATGAGTACCTAGCTTCGGCTAGGGCCGTCCCTCGGATCGGACGTTAAATGGAGGTCCCGTGTCTGGGGAGAGCCATACCCCAGGCACGTTGAAGAACTCCCACACGTGCGATGGCGCGGTGTGAGATGGTGCAAATCCTTCCGTCTAGAATTGGTGATTCTCCACAAATCACCTGGACTCCAGGAAGAATAGTGACATATCAGTCACTAATGGAGATCTGTATAACCAAACCAAACCAAACCAAACACTACAACCGACCCTGATAACCGTACCTGTTGTAGTTCTGGCAGGACATGTGCATTGATTGATCTTATGATGCCTAGTGTGATTCATAATAGTGCATAATGTTGATGTATGTACATCACGTCTTTTTTATATGACAAAACATGGCTGTTCTGTACATACCATTTCTTGAACGTTAGAAAAAACTGAAATGCATATAATGGAACGTCCAAAATATTTAAAAAAAAAAACAGTATCAAAATGTTATTATATAGTGATATATATCCACAAGGAAGCTCGTTTAATCTGCCGATATGCCAATTCTAGCTATTGGGTACCCAACTATTTAAAATAGCAGATTATGTCATGCATGTTTATAGATTGTCATTTCATTCAATAGCTTAAAGGGCACTGTCAGGATTCTTTTGGCTGTCTTTATATCAAAGAAGGGCAGTATGTAATGTTTCTACAGGTAAGCTCTTTTAATAACACATCCGTCAACGCCTCCTTGGGGACATCAATTCCAACAGCGGCATCACCCTTGATCATAACACAAGGTACATTTTTTTACCTTATTCCCTCTGCTGCATGGATATCCGGATATAGTAGGGAGGAAGAAATATCCCTTTTTGATACGTTTCCTTTTTCCTTTCTCCTAAGGCCATGTTGATTTGATTATATGGATGACATCCGCGCTCGCACCAATCTTCGGCCGTTTCCAAAAAAAAGTAGTTTTTGACCTCACAATAAATTGTGCAAATCAGCTGTAAAATGAGCACAAATATTCTGTAGATTGAAAAAAAAAGTATCAGAAAACAGATAACTAATCATAGTCTAATGTCTGTCATAGTCTGAAAGTTATCCTCATTGTTTTCTGGTTTTATTTATCTTTTGTGTCCTACATGTACTTTCAGTATTATCGCTCTATGTATGATATGTGTATCTTGTGTTTGAAAAATCAATAAAAAGTTATATATAAAAAAAAAAAAAATCATAGTCTAATGCCATAGAATGCCAAAATAAATCTAAAGTCAAAGAATAAGATGTGAAGGACAGAAAGAAAAAATCTACTGTTGGTAGGGGGAGGTACCAGTACAGAAAATTCAGGTCCCGTTCAGGTCCAGAGGATCATTTTCAGGTCCGGATCTGAACCTGGACCTGATTGTCTGTGGAAACTTGAGAACTGGCAATACCCAAAACAATGGTAATTGGTCAGTTTTGCTACAAAGGAATCTGTTTGGTGGATTATTGGACTCCCACTGGCATTTAAAAATCCCATCTCCAAGTAATAAAGGCTAACTGTCTCTGTACCTTTGACTGTAGAAACTTGGTACAATTGACTATAAACTCTACTTGACTTCCTCTTGTTGTCTTCTTGGCCCCCGGTAAGACCCCAAATGCCTGCCGACATAGCTTGTCCATTTTGTAATTGGCGAAACCTGTTCCTCTGATTTTTTTCCAGGTCTGTTTTTTTTTATTGGTCCAAGAAGAAAAAAAATGTCTTGCACCCGTATGATGTACTGGTCCCTACACCTAACTGTTAGTATACCATACTATGTGTGTTTAGTCCTATGTTAAACCTTCCTGGCCACTTTGATTTCATACTGGAGGCAACATTTTTTTTTGGGGGGGGGGGGGTCAAACTTTTTTTTATTCGCTCGCTCGCATCAGTTATGGAGTTGCCAGAAGATGTCATCCATATAATCAAATCAACATGGCCTTATCATGAAATACGCAAAACTGAATGTCTGAAAAAAATGACGCTATATGACGTTAAAAAAAATTGCACTTGTCAGAAAAGACTTAGGCCATGTTGATTTTAGATCCGGACCTGAAAATGATCCGAAAAAAATTTCGCCAATTACAAAATGGACACACTATGTCAGCAGGCATTTGGGGTCTTACCGGGTGCCAAGAAGACAACAAGAGGAAGTCAAGTTGATAGTCGAGTTTATAGTCAATTATACCAAGTTTCTACAGTCAAAGGTACAGAGACAGTTAGCCTTTACTTGCAGATGGAATTTTTAAATGTCAGTGGGAGTCCAATAATCCACCAAACAGATTCCTTTGTAGCAAAACTGACCAATTACCATTGTTTTGAGTACTGTAAATGCAGAAATGTTCACGGTGGATTAATGTTCGCGGTTTTCGCGGCGACCACTTTACCGCGAACTTAAATCCACCGCGAACATTTTTCTATAAAGGTATTAGATCGCAGTCGATGGTGTTACCGCGAAATTAAATCCACCGCGAAAAGTCATTTTCCCCGCTACCGCGAAATTAAATCCCCGCGAACTTAAATGCATTTACAGTATTGCCAGTTCTCAAGTTTCCACAGACAATCAGGTCCAGGTTCAGATCCGGACCTGAAAATGATCCTCTGGACCTGAACGGGACCTGAATTTTCTGTACTGGTACCTCCCCCTACCAACAGTAGATTTTTTTCTTTCTGTCCTTTCACATCTTATTCTTTGACTTTAGATTTATTTTGGCATTCTATGGCATTAGACTATGATTAGTTATCTGCTTTCTGATACTTTTTTCGATCTACAGAATATTTGTGCTCGTTTTACAGCTGATTTGCACAATTTATTGTGAGGTCGAAAACTTTTTTTTTTTTTGGAAACGGCCGAAGATTGGTGCGAGCGCGGATGTCATCCATATAATCAAATCAACATGGCCTAATGCTGAAATATTTAGCGCGTTGCAATGTCAACGGGTTTTCAACACCAGGGGTGCCTAAGTCCTTGCACGAACCTTATGAGATTCGTACGAATCTTATGTGATACACACGAATCGCTATGCGAAATCGTACGAACCTTATAAAAATCACACGAATAACTATGTGATGTGCAAGAACCTTATGTGATTTGCACGAGCCTTATGCAAATCGGTGCCACCACTACGTTGGGAGAAGGCGTGTTTTTGATCGTTTCTACCCGTGATATTAATTTTTTTTAATTTTATTTTATGTATTGAATGGACATATACCATGACGAAGACGTATTTAAAAACATGTGAGATTTTCGTACAAATCTCATAAGGTTCGTGCAAATGCTTAGGCACCCCTGTACACAGAGATTTTGATAGTTTCGGTTAAAACAATTCAGTTTCCAGTCATTTCAAATGTCTCCCCTTTTTTATGGCAAAAACTGTGTTTTGGAGTAGTTTATCATGGTCAGGATTGTCTTTGAAAAGATTTGTTCTTAAAAGAGATGTTGAAGATACTGATCTTTGATACAATTTTGGATACAAAGTTGAAATGATCAATTTTGCAAGAAGTTTTGAATCAGCCCGTCTTTGTTATGAGAAAATACATAAAATGTGCTGTAACTGCTCGCAGATGTTGCCCTTTTTTAGTTTTGTATGGGTAATTATTGATTAAAAAATATGCCTGAATTTCCTTTGCCACGTTCTTATGTGATAGACAGGTGAAGATGATATTTTTTAATTATTTCTCTCCCCTTGCCTTCCTACCTAGTTCCGTTACCTGAAAAATGGGAGGGGTAGGGGGTGGTGGTTTAAAACTGTCACCAGGCTCGCCTCTCTCTCGCTGTAGTTAGTCTTTGAGCAGGTTTAGTGATGTCCACTATCTACTTGCACACGCACACTGTAATACAGATATAATATCTACGTTTATTATGTTGGTCGCTTACCGTAGGAAAGTACGAACATCAGGCGACTTTGAAGAGGATAGATTTTGCAGAGTCTGGACCAGGCCCAGGACCGAATCATCTAGGAGTGGCCAAGCCTGTGTCTGTTGACAGGCAGATGTTTAACTGTGACCCTACGATGAACTACTTGGGAGTTGCTGTGTCTGCTGATAGGGAGATATTTGTGACTGATCAAAAGAACAGACGGATCCTAGTCTTCAGATTGGATGGGACGTATCTGCGCTTTTTCTTTACTCTACTTCCTGATAATGAAACAACATCTCCTTCTGAAAAGGAAACTTTGATAGGGCCTCAAGATGTTACTATTGGTGTGAACGGTAATCTGTGGGTGTTAGGGCAAGCTTATGTTTATCGTGATAACAATGATAGGCCTACGTATATGGGTCTGTGTCCTTACGTAGTACAGTACAGTCCTGGCGGGCTTCCAATAACCAAGCTCGAAACAGGATGGGGGCTCATTCCCGGACTTGTTCCGAGCTCGGGCATTGCCGTCGACGTACCCAATTGCAAGATTGTCCTGGCTGCCTGGAATAAAATGTTAGTCTTTACAGCAGCTGGAAATGGTTCTTTCACTCAGGGTGAACAGTTTGGAAAGAATGCAACATATCTAACAGGGTACGTCACTTATGACAAGGAGGGGAACTTTTATCTTTCGCACCAAGACGGTCATACTATTTACGGGTACAATTCCCAAGGAGAGTGCTTTAGGAAATTTGGAAAATGGGGATGGCATGAAGGTCAGTTAAATCATCCAAGTGGAATCTGCACGAGTGATTTGGGTCATATTATCGTTGCAAACACCGGCAATAGAAGGGTAGACATGTTTAAACGCGATGGAGGGTTCATTCGTACAGTTGTTAATATTCCTAAGCCGTATGGTATTGCTATGGGTCCGGATGGTCAGTTGGTGGTGACGGACGAAAACTCTGTGACCATCGTTCCACGCCAGATGATATATCCGTGAGCTTTCATGTGGAAAAACATTTCTTTCTGTTATCTTCATTGTGAATCTCACCTCACCGGTTCCATAGCCTCACCGGCCGTAGGTGCAGCAATGCCATCAACAAGTTTTCCACCTTCGTCTGTTTATGAATATTGTTTGTAAATTGCTCTAAATATGGCAAGAAAACAAGGATGAATAACTTTCGTAAATTGAAGCTAGTTTTTTTACCATTTTTTGGAGGGCTGATTTTAATGTTGTTCAATCGAAGTTTTAAGAAGATATTTTTGTCATCAATAAGAAATTTCCCTCTATTGCAAAATCTTTTGAATTTCTTTCTTGTGTTTTTAAAATCATGAATGGGCGTTACTTACTTGATCACCGATGCTTTATTTCTATCTGAACTGCCACCAAGAAGGTAATGTTTGAGAATAAGTGTACAATGTTTTTTTGTTACTTTGTATTGTCTGTTTGCATCTTAGATTCACAAAGTAAGGTCTCTTTTCATCAACAATGCTCCCTTATGCGGGCTGCAAGGTTTGTGTCTAAGAATATGAATAAAAGTATTTTCCAATTATTTTTCGTAACTGCGTCAATTGTGTTAGGTCAATTGTGTTTGAGAGACATAACACAGGAATATTATCTAAACATGTAAATTGTTTATATGGAGATCCACTTTTCAATTCTCCATCAATGGAACAGTGTTAAAATCAACAGAAATATTTGTGAATATGTCTACCTTCAGTACATTATGCATTCAATTCAGGTCGTGGGTTATCACTCTATTCTAGATGTTATTCTAACCGGGGTTAACGTTGGAGACGACTGTTGTTACATATATTGTGTTGAGCTTGACTTGTTGATAAATGTCTGCTTTTTTATATATTCTAAACGTTTGTACTTCAACTGGGAATGACACAACAGGTGTCGAAGAGAGGTTGTAGTTGTATTTTTCATATAAAAATGCCGGCTGCAATTTGACTTCTACTTCCTTTTCGACTAGGGTCACATAACATAGACGCTAAAGGTCAAGGTCCAAATAACTAATAATGGCCATGCTGTTATGTCAAGAAAAAAATTATCGAGATCTGTGATAAGAAAATAAAACAATGGAATGTAATAAGTTTGTCTGTACATGTTGTAATCTTTGTTTTGATTGATTCGACTTCAATTTGCCAGAGAAATGTGCATTGATTTGAATAATGATTGTATCTGAGCAACTTTATGATATATGTGATGTATTATCATTTAATGATCGATTTTCACAATCCGTAAAACAAATGCTGAACGTTATTTTCTTTTTATTAAATATTTCGGAATCGTTGCGCTATAACTTTAGAATGCTTTGATACATTTTCTGGATGTTAAAGCGATGCTGAAAGAAAAAACAAAAATCTCTTCCCGTAGACAATTTTCCTAATCCCCAAAACGTTGCCTCCCTTGTAGTTGCCCTTTGCTTGATGTTTCTGCATGTTTTGACAAAGTAAGATTACATGGAGCCAACGTTGCGGAATGCATAGCATATTGAAATCGGCCGCTGTAAACAGTTCTTTCATCTTTATTATTGCAAAAGGAATGAATGGTCTTTTGTGTGTAACCCCTCTGTTTCGCAAAGAAAAAACTGAAACCTTTGGCTACCGGATGCTTTCTTTTGTTGTCAGCTTTATATTCCGAAATGGTTAACATCAGTTTCAAAGGAAACTGTGTAGAGCGTGGGAGATTTGGGAAGGTGAAATTAATGCCAGTTAAGATTTTAATCATGAAGAGCTGGCTTTTATTTTACACTGTTAACGTGACTCCTACTAGGCACGGTCATAATGTTCGTTTTTGTTTTTCATGCGGAAATCATGACCTCGCATGAATCCAATTTGAGATTTGTTCATGGTCGTTTTCCATTTATTACATTCGCAAAGAAGCATAAGTTTTCGTACGTCTCTCTCTCTCTCTCTCTCTCTCTGCGCATTTGTATAAATGCAGGTGTGTGTTTGTATGTATGTGAAAGTATGTGTTTGTATCTGTGTGTGTGTGTTTGTGTTTGGATGGACAGAATAACTCGAGAAAACCCGATTGAGCTGTATTGATATTTGGTACGTTTTTATGTAGTTGACGTGTTTTCAAAAAGTTCGAAATTTCTAGGAGGGGAGAAAATATTTTAGGAGGTAGTGTGGAGCTGTCGTAGACGTGGAAGAGTCTGGCTGCATTTTTTTTAATTGCTGGTTTCAGTGTTCACACGTGCGTCATATACACAACAATCTCAAAAAATGACCAAGATAGGCCCAAGCTATTACATACATTTTTTTTTCTTTTGCATTGAAATAAATGATTTTTTTTTAATTACATTTTTTTTCAAAATTATGGTCAAGGAATTGGACGACATCATATAGTAATCTCGCAAACTGCACCATTCCAGTATAAATGTAAAATATTGAATAATGCAACTGTAACCAGAACGTCTACATTTCAACAAAATATATGTTATAAAATCGCTAACCTCATATTTTACTGGGTGATTCTTTTCTACCGCAAATAAGCAACCGAGAATTATCAAATTTTCTCCTCACATGTTACATCAAATTTAAAGGAAAACAGTAAATTTTTCTTTTGTGTTCCATGCTCTATATTTCAATTTCACCACTCAGGAAGATTAAAAAACTATTACCCAAGACATTTACACTTTAACCACCAACATTTTACTAATCCCGTCTAAAGAAGGCTCAATACAACCTCATAGGAGACATTTTGCACCTCAGCAACCAATATTTTACTAATCGTAAGCTTCTGCAAGCTAAACTTGTATGTTTTCATGATACTACGTAATGATAAAGATGAAGCTACTGGAAAAAATCTCTGATTTGGTATTTGAATGAGTAACTAACACCTCTCACTGTAACATTCTATGATTTTATATGTCCAATAACTCTTGTTAGTTTAAAGTTTTCATTCATATTGTAATATCCATAATATAATATGTGCATATGATAACATAAAAAATATATAAGAAAGCATCTTAGGCAGCAACGTTTTAGTTAAAGAATTGAGCCTTCCCAAATTCATCAAAGCATGTCAGGGTTGCATTATCATACCAGTGTTTCATTACTAGGCTTTATGCCCCCTCATAGCGTTGATGAAGTAAGAGTCGTGACAATAAACGAACTAGTTTCCAATAGATCTGACTTTTGTACACCGTTTCCATTGCATTGTTTTCTCGGTAATGCAGTATCGACTACGGTAAAACAAAATATTTGCCCTCGCCGAAAGGGATTTGTTTTCGAAAATTCCATAGCGTGGTGGGTCTACATGTAGGTCACCAGCATATAACTGTATAAATCGTAGATGGAAATTTGTGATGTCCAAGGGAAGTCCAAGTTCGAAAACGGTTTACTTGGCGTTTTCCTACAGTACTGTACCACTCAAAACCCAGGACTGTGCGGGACCAACGTAGTTTTGCTTAGTTTGACGCTGGACATCATTTGGAATTATGGATAAAAGAGACTTACAAACCGTTAAAAACACACGTTCATATGTCGCTTACTTTTTGGCTATGAACTCTTTTAGTCATAGCCTTAGAGTCCCAAATGAAGGCACTATCCATAACAAGCCTTAATCATTTAACGAATGTATGTGTTCATGGAACACTGGTTAAAGCATACAACTTGGAATCACGAGGCTTAAGACACAAGGGCATCTTAGGTAATTTAATGGAACAGATGACTTGCACCAATTGGTCTTATGGCCTATAAACTACGCGTTGTTTAGTCCTACGCTGTCTTCCTATTTTGACTTTTCCATTGTAAGGTATTGCTGTCATTAACACTATTAAGTAACAATATGTTGTATCATTTCGGAGCCTTACAAACGAAGGAAATTTGATTCCTGCACCAGCTGTCTCTCCATTGCCCTTTCTTGTCTTTCGCACCTGGCCATAGATTCTGATAATCCTGTTGAAAACATTGCAAAAATAAAAGACAAGATTTTTTATATATAAAACAAAACTTTTAAACTATCCAAACAGAAGGCTTTTCTATCTGAAAAAAGGGAATAATTTTCCAGGTGTAGTAAGCTGAGTGTTTCATGGTTGCAAATTATCAAGCCTCCTCGACAAATTTCCGTCAATAGTTCAGCATGAAACAAAAAGGGTTCGGTTGAGAGGAGCAGAAGTTATGCATTCTTTGACAAATGCAATGGATCGCTCTATTCAGAATATCTAGCATAGTATTTATGTATTTAATATTATGTTTACTCTTGTAAACGTAATAAGAATTCTTTGCATGTGTCTGTGTGTGTGCGTGTGTGAGCGCGCCTGGGCAATTGGCGTATTATAAATACAAGTCTCTTTCATTTAAGTATTTCATATTTAAAACTTAAATAAGAATAAAATACCTTTGAGTACAGATTAGCGCATTTCTTGCCGGTCCAGGTCCAGCCTGGTTTCCCCGGAGCCCAGTTTTTGTAGGATAGAGCTGACCCATCAGTCCACTTCCATTCTCCATCTAGACGGTTCAGGCCAAACCAGATGAGATGTCGAACACGACCTTTAGGAGCTGGAATTAACAAGATGAATCAATGCCTAATCATAGAAGCGGATGTTATTTTCAAAAAGAACGCATTATATATCATGAAAACAAAATCAACAGATTAACTTTCATGATAGTATAAAATTCTGATAATGTCTTGATGCAACAACTACATCACCCACCATTGGCAATGAGACGTGTAATGAAGTCGTTCTCGCCAGCGCTTGTGACAGAAGCTAGGTCTGCATCAAGTTCTTTGCACTTTACGTGCGCTTTGTCCCAGGAGAGTTGGTCTCTTACAAACTTGTAGCAGTTGCTATAATATTCTCTCCATCCACTCCGACATGGCGGGGCTGTAAAGAAAAAAAACAGCATTATTAATATTGTAAGCTAAAATCATTTTTTATTTACGCTGTCACGCCTGTTGGTAACTGTTTGCAAAAATAATTCGCAAAACAGTGTCCATCAAGTCGCGAAGATCGTTGCCTGAAATTGCATTTTTGTGAAAATCTTAAATTGGTTTGATATTCAATGACAACGCTCTTATTTCTGATATTATCTCGTATCTATTACCGGATGAGAGGTATGGAATTCTGGGCGCCGCCATTTTGTTTGTAGAGGCCACATGTTATAGGTAAGATTAGCAATAATTTGTTGTCAACAGGAGTGTAAACGCTTTACTCATTCAATAATTTAACCGATTAATTAATCAATCAATGAAACATTCAATGGAAATTACATTTTCTTAATTAAAGATGAAATTAAATACAGTTAGCTGCAAAAAAAACACCAAAATTTCTCTAACAAGTACATTTGTAAATTTAAAAAAGACCTTACCGTGTTGGCAGTTATGCTCAGTCCACCCAGAGAAACAGGTGCAACTGTATCCACCAGCTGTGTTCTCACAGCGTCCATGTTGGCATGGATCTTTGGAACACTCATCTATGTCTGTAGGAAAAGGTTGATTGTAACAATCATTAATGTTTGTATGAAATGGTTGACTGGTACACTCATGTATGAAAATAGAAAAGAGCTACATTCTATCATTGCTTAGCATCCAAACACTATTTCTGGCTTAGTTCAAATCAATCAATCAAACTAACTAATAGACGAGAAATTGTGGAATTGTAGCTGGAAGAAAGAAGAAAACTGACCTAAAAATGTATTCAACAGCTTTAGATGGACTTTAAAAGGTTACCATTCTGGCAGGTCCGTCCAGTCCATCCAGTCGAGCAGGTGCAACTGTATCCACCTGCTGTATTCTCACAGCGTCCATGTTGACATGGATGTAAGGAACACTCATTGATGTCTGTATGAATTGGTTAATTGGAACACCCATTATGTTTGGACGAAAATTGAAAAGTCCATCAGAGCCAAGCATTAAACATTATTTCTGACTTAAAATCAATCCATTAAACAAACAGACAAGCAGACGAGAAATTGTGGACTAATAGCTACAAAAACGGATACAGTTTGTTACTCATACCACATGTTGTTTACGGCACAGCCAGGCACAACCCTTTTGTCTCTGATCGGCCGGAGATATCAGCGCTCCATGAGGCCCTCTTGTGGAATGCCTTTCGCCACCTTGCCGCCGCACAAACAACAAACGCTTCTGTTTCTCGTGGTCATATTCATCTGTTTCCCGTGGTCTTAAAGTCAAAGATACGATTTGTTCTCTCACCCTTTATCGTCTGTGGACTAGTACAGTGTACAAGGATCCACTGTGCTTTAATAATACTGCTGAGCAGTCGTGAATTAACCGACGATTGCCGGAACTGCCATACTCCCATCCGTCCTCCGATCGCCCGCCGTCTTATCACTCTGACTGTAGCCAAAACGGCACCAGTGATCTGATCACCCATTGTCCACCAAGCAGTTTAATAGCGGTGAGCGTACATGTGACTTATTTCGTTCTGTGTTATTACAGGCTAGTGATGAACGTTGTATACAGGATGCTTTTCCAATCACCTTTACCTCCCTTCCACACGTAGAAGTTGGATATCTCTTGCAATTGCAGCCGTTTTACTTGTTGGATGGGCGAAATATTCTGTATACTGGTTTACGCCACCCGACGTAACAGTGCACTGCATATTAGACCCGATAGCCGTCGTTTGTGGCTTTTAGGCAGACATGTGTATTGATATTTTGATGTGCCTTCGTTCGTGCGAAGCCAAGCCGAGAAAGGATATGTTGTGTCATTATTTCTTATTCACGGCGGTACATTTTATTTCTTTTACTTCTTTAATGTTTCAAAACTCGGGCTACACCAAAAGTTACATGATAATGCACTTTTGTGCCCTTTGGTTATAAGAGAAATAGACCTCATCGGTCAAAGTAACGAAACGTTAGCATCCCGAGTATTGTTGTCTGTCTACACAAGCGTTATCGCCGGTGCAATATTTATTAATAGAGGGTAGAGTGGGTAGAGTGTTCGCCATGCATTCGGTACGTCGTAAGTTCGATCCCCGGCCGAATATGGTATGGCGTGTTAAATATTCGTGCTAATTTCTCAGCTTGGCACTCAGCATTCGTGAAAGAGTATGAAAGCTGAACACACACCACAACCAGTGTCCTAGCCCCCTGCTGTAGTAATTGCAGTAGTCTGGCCCAGGGTTACTGACACAAACATGGGCGCCGCCCTATGCACCATGGAGCGGGAAGGACTTTGACTTGACATGACTATATAAGCGTTGTAATAAAATATGTATTACTTTTGCTATAAATTATATCTGAATTACTTTGATGCCTTACATCACTTCCGACTGTCTGTAACTGACGGAAAACAACATTTTACCGATCCAGACATATAAAAGTTGCTAAGTTAGTATCACTATTGCAAAAAATTCTTCATATCAATCCTCTCTTACAATCTGTCCCCACAGGTGAACGCCGGCATGACAACCCCCAGATTACAGGAAGAATCGACTGACAAGTACACCCCCTTGTCGTGATGGTTTGGGCTCTGAGCCCATATCACTGAAGAAAAAAACCAAATGAACATCACAGCAATATGAAAAAATTGAAAAATCACACAACCATACAAAATGATATAACAAAAAGATATGAAATAAAAACCCTCAAACGAAACAACACAATCCTCATACATACACGACATCTTTACGCCAAATGGTCAAGCCAAAAATAGGACTGACCCACTTTTCTCCCCTATTGATACATAATATCGGGTAATTTGTTTAAAAATGTAATGTGCTGTATACTTGATGGTGAAACGAGTATCTAACACATGAATTCCTAGTTTATAACATCGATCTCGTCATCGTATTATACGCCTTGCCCAAAGCAGACTAAAGGTCACACAGAAAAAAAAAACAAATTCCCTAGGGAATACCCGTAGAAAAATTCCTCGCATGCTTGCGGAATTTCGAGAATTCTTGTCAAACGGTCGCACACTATAAACATTAGGCTCGCCCCTGAGGCGTCGCCCAAAATAGTGTGAATTCTACACAGAGAGAGACCTACCGGCGGGGCTCCACTAAGGCTAGGGTCACAATTGGCCCGGTGCCCGTCAGGGATGTAGCCCCGGCCGGGCTCTGAAGTCGGGCGGACACCGGCTGTTTACCGGCTGTCGTGGTCACAATCAAACGTTGCCTTCGCGCTGCCCCATGGGGGTCCCGGAGTGTTCCGGCGGGCACCCCGTCATTTTTCTTTAAAAAATTTCCACCTTCCTAGGTTCGTCTCCGGCAGACACCCGTCAGATATTCTGACGGTGTCCTGTAGTCACCCCTGCGGGGTCCGACAGGGTAACGTTTGTCTCTCACAGCCCGGTGGGGCAGTTGTAGGGTCCCTGCCGCATGCCCTGCGAAGAACGGCAGGGAACCAGGCAGGCTCCTGGTGGGCACTCTTTAAGGGGTATAAAAACAAGCATTGCCTGCATTCACTTAAGGTAGTACATCATTGAACTTGGAGTACTGGTGCGGTACGTCGGGGTCCGTTCACTGCGGCACGGTTTTTTTCGCCAACTTTTCCTCGCACTCGCACTGACGTGCGGCACTGTTACGTTTCTAAACTAAACTAAATAAACATGTTATTGGAATTTTTAATGTCGGCGGATGACTTGCCAAACTGTTGAGGCCTATATTTTTATATTTGTAAAACGAAAAAAAATGGCTTATGGGTCCGAATGACTGCAAGTTTGGCGTTCCGTCGGCCAATTGCAGAGGAAACGTCCTTCTTCAGCCAAACATCTTTCTTCAGCTTGTTTCTATAGTCTGGGGTTGTAATATCGTAAAAAAACATACTATTAGAAGCTTTCTATGAAGGAGGCTATCTGTTCGTCCTGCTTAATTCTCAGTGATGCAGCCTATTATGTGGTCTGTTGCGTGTTGTGTTGTCCTATCCCCCTCTGTTCAGCCCTTGTCTGCAGAAGTTTCTGTTGCTGAATTCTTCCGCCTGCCTAGTGGGCTAAGCGCTGTTTCCCCTGGTCTTCTCCTTTCCTTTGGTATAGCGCTATGCACTTAACTCCACTGTAATACGAGAACTGTGTGATACGTGTAAGTTCACGGCTTTTGTCCTTTCACGTGATCTGTGACGTCACATATTTGACCCGGTGTTACGAATTACACACTTTTATTCCGTAAACCTGGTCTTTGACGTAACGAATTTATTCCGACAGACTGCCGGCAACCGGAGGGGTCCCTCTCGGTGTTGTCACGATTAGGTCGCGGGGTGGTTGTACGAGCGGGTCCCTGGTTCATTTTAACTCAGACTTAAATTGAACCAGGGTCCCGGCCGGGCCTCAAAATACCCCGGCAGCCGCGAGGTGTCCCACAGGGCCACGCAGGGGTCACGCCCGAAAGTGCCAAAAAACAGCCCGTGAATTGCCCGGCAGGGCCCCTTTTTCGAATTGTGACCTAAGCCTAAGGGAGCCCGCTGCGGTGACGGTGATTACGCTCGAGAGAGGGTAGCGTCTGTTGTATCCAACTTTCGTCAGTATCTAACTTTCGTAATATGCTGAATCCTGGATATCCAGGAATCGTCCTGAGCAGAAGGACGATTCCTGGATATCCAGAAATCGTCGCAAACAGGACGTTTCCTGGATAGACGACGGTGTTTATCCAGAACGTGTACGTGGGGGTGGAGCTTCCTGTTTTCGAGGGAGGAGACTATGCGGAGGGCGGGGGCATGTTGTTTTTGTCAGAAAGCCGCCATCTTTGTATCTCCCCGCAAGAAGATCGTGTAGTTTATTCTGTTGATCCTGGTGTTACATAACTTAAACGAATGTTGATAATGATACTTTGATGTTTACATGTTACTTACGTATCAGGCCCAAAATGCTTTTTGCGTAATGAATTAACAAATGGCAGTCAAGATGGGATAAAGTTACTGTTGTTTTCCGTATAGCGACACATTCACGGTAACGTGTTAATAGCATCCAGATGGCGTCCCTTTGTCACACAAGGCCTGGTCCACATCCTGGGTATCCAGGAAACGGCTTGAACAGGCTCAGGACGAATCCTGGATATCCAGCAGGAAACGGCTTGAACAGGCTCAGGACGAAACCTGGATATCCAGAAAACGGCTTGAACAGGAGGACGCTTCCTGGATATCCAGAAAACGGCTTGAACAGGCTCAGGACGAATCCTGGATATCCAGAAAACGGCCTGAACAGGAGGACGATTCCTGGATATCCAGAAAACGGCCAGAACGCCTGACGAAAATAAGGAATTCTCCCGCCATTTTTGATTTGCGAGCAAGCGGTCACTGTGGGTCACGCACGCACCGCAATGGTATCCTGCACCGCGGGTGCCCCGTAATACTCTGAACGCATGTCTAAAGACAACCGTTGTCCACAACGATAGACAATAACAGTCGCACGACTATATTATGTGTTGTGTGTTTGAAGTTGTTTTTCGTGTAGCGTCACATTCTATTTACGTGTTAGTAGCATTCAGATGACGTCCTATCATGGGGAGGGCAGCGGTCACTTCCGGGTTTTAATCTCTCGCAACTTGAGTCCGGCTGTCGAGGTCTCACGAGGTCGACCCATATATGGAAACATGGGCGTGCATAATAATGTTTTCTGTACTGTCAATCACCATGATTGACGGCACCGGAAGTACGAATCCTGGATATCTAGTTTTCGTAAGGTTTTTGGACGATTCCTGGAGCCGCCGAAAAGTAGATGCAACAGCGTCCTTTGTTGTTGCTTAGGCGCCGGTACAGCGTCATTTGTTGTTGCTATGGCCCCAGGTCTCTACGGTAAATTTCTCCGTACAGGTACTTCGATCGTCGAATTTTCTCACACACAACAGGCATACGATTTGCAGACGATGGCAAGTTTATGGAGATAAAATTGGAGTATGTGAGGTAGGTATAGATATAAGCTCAGGTGAGAACGGCTGCCATCTTGGACCGTACCATTGTTTAACGACTTGTTATCGCTATCGCTACAGGCAGTTGAAATAGAATGAAAATGTTCATGTAAATTTTTTTTTGACGAAAAATAACCAGGTAGTTAAAATCTGTACTAAGTACCAAGGAAAGCAGCTAGGGGCCCCAAATTCTAATCATATCCAGCTTTAAACCGCGCTTACAAACGTCGAAACAACGGGTTGAGAAGTATCAAAGGACTGATCGAAAGCTTTTGGTAAGCGCTTTAT
>NC_049990.1:17127893-17241941 GCF_000003815.2 Branchiostoma floridae | reverse complement strand
CCCAGATATTAAGTCTTAAAATTGTAACATCGACGCCATCAGTGCATTTGAATCGCCTACAAAGCAAGTTAACAGTTGTTTTGAAGCCCAAGCTTCAAATCATGCGGGTGTGCATGTCCATAACCCGTGGTTTCTTGAATGATCCTGAACACACGACGCTGAGTCACGTATAAGTTGTTCAGCCAAGTCAAGCGAAACACGAAAAAACAGGAGTGACATTAGCCTATTTGTTCAATGAAACAAGCTGTCTAAAATTATTTCCTGTGGGGTCGCAATGGTGTCAGAGTTATGAAAAGCCCAGTTCCATTTGTAGCCATTCATTTCCATTACCTTGACGCTAACATGGTTTAGCGTTGGCGTTGTACAACTTTACTAAACAAATAAAACGTGTTATCAACAAAGCAGCTGTACACTTGATTTACACATTGTGCCTTTTGTCACTGCGCCTGTGTGAAAATGGCCGTGACCGTATTAACAAACGCGTCATGCAACCAATAGCAGCTCAAAATAGACATGAAGTCCACGTGTCATTTTAGATAGCGTTAATTGAAGCACACTCAGTTTGTTTTCGTCATTTGTATTCCCTGTAGGAATCACAGGAGAGACCGTTACCTGCCGTCAAAACCAACCGTCAAGAAAAGTAACGGACATTCGGTAAGTGAAATTGGCCTCCTTTTCCATCAGGCTTTTTTAGGACGAATTGTTTTGCCTTCCGGCAAAAAGCGTTTTACACTCTGTGGAATCCCAGCGTAATGATAGGACACGAAATGCGACTTGGAATGGATTTTATACACTTTGTAAAATCCTAGCTGAATAGTAGGACGCAAAATACGACGTGAAAGAGGTATCATGTTTGACGGAACACAGTTTAATTACGTAACACATGCATAGACGTGAACTTGGTCATAATGTAAACATGACAAGTGCAGTTTTGTAGCAAATTCTTAACGAGGTTAATACAGTCGAAAGCAAGACCCCCCAACCCTGCTTTGTACTTTGTATCCAAATATCGCGTTGACTGGTACGACAGCAGCAAAGGCTATTTACAAACCGATAAGTTTCGAAGAAACTGAGTTTAATGATAACAATTAAAAGTTACAAAATCAAGAAAGAATCTGTTGAACTTTATGTTGTAACCGGTAATTGGAAGCATAAAACTTTCAAATAGCTACGGTTTACGCTTCCATTGCCCCCCTCCCCCCGTCTGGACAAAGGTTAAGTTATGAGGCCTTGACTCGCATGTTCCTTCTATAATAAAGTTCACTTATTTTTGAATGCCACAAGTATGAAATTTCAGCCATGTACCTATATGGAATTGCAGTATTTTTTTCTAATCAATTATGTAAATCAGTCATGTATTTGTATAAATGATGTCTAACAATATACCTCCCTTTCTCAGTTACAAATGTCACATGTTTAAGTGTCATTTCATGGAATATGGTGCGATTTAATTTCATTGTGCAAGTTACATACTGATTTGTACAATGAGCTTCTACGTTTCCACGTCAGGGTTCGAACTCTGACATTTTGCCTCCAGTCAAGTGAAGAGACATGTTAACTGGTTCGACAGTATGGCTGGGTACCGGTACATAAAATTCAGGTCCAGGTCCTGTTCAGGTCCAGAGGATTAGGTCCAGGTCCGGACCTGAACCTGGACCTGATTCAGTATGACTCATACCAATGGTCCATTTCACTACAAAGAAATCTGTTTGGTGGAGTATTAGACTTACACTGACGTTTTAAAATCATACAAAGCTAACTGCACCATTTACGATTGACTGTAAAACTTGGTAGAAATGACTATAAACTCTACTCTACTTCACTCTTGTTATTTTCTTCCACCTGCAAGCGTCAAAACGTGTGAATGCCTGATAAGATGATCTGTTAATTTTCTAATCGGTCCAACATCCGGTCCACCTAATTTTTTCAGGTCCGGTTTTTCTGGACCGGTCCAATAAGAAAAACCGGTTTTGTACCGGTCCGCTGTACCGATACCCAGCCCTATTCGACAGCATTCACAGACGGGGTGTGACACGGACAGGTTAGCACTGCAAGCTTGAAGATCTCGAACGTTGTTACCAACTTTGTCTCACAGGTGGGAACATATTTTCTGTACAGATTCTCAGTGATGGAATCAAAGTGTCTCCTGTCACTGTGAACAGGGTTTGGAAGACCTCATAGCATGCAAGTTATCGTAGCTATTACTTTGAAAAACCATGCACTAATCTCTCCTGAAAAAAAAAGTCCAAAACCCTACCCTCTGGGAATTCTTGTGGATTTCAAAATGGCGAAACGCTCGAATGTTTATCTTGTTCTCGGTGTAAAAACATGCATGTTTCTTCTCTAAAATGTTTATCTTTTTTAACTATCACAAGTATGAAATTCCCGCTATGTTCCAATATGGCAATATGGTATTTTTTCGTCAATTATGCAAATCAGTCACTACAAGTATTTCTATATTATTTGATATCTGACGATAAACAGTCGAATCCCATTGACCTAAGCATTAATCACTAGTCTATATAGCGGCCACCTGCCCAACGCAGCCACGGCCACACGATTTCCGATCCCATAGATACAGAAACACGGCATATTGTGGTCATACAGCGGCCGTATGTCACCCTGTGCCGGGTTTGAAATTGTAGTTTTCGAGGATTTGGAGTTCATGACAGGGTTATTTCAGCGGTAGCGCAAGGTAAGCGTGCGTTGAACGTTAGCGTGCAAGTCTTTGTCGCCTAATTTACCAACATTCTGTATTGCAATATCAATCATGTTCGGTATATGTGACTTGCAGGGTAAGTTAAATTCTGAGACCATCGAGACAATGTTATAACTACTTGGTGAGAGAGATATTTGTGGGTTCTGAAATCATGTGTTGCTCGTGGTCAATTGACCACACATAGTAGCTACCTGTCTATAGTGGCCACATTTCTCCAGTCCCTTGATTGGCCGCTATAGACAGGTTTGACTGTACTTGTGAACTTAAGTCGAATCGGAGCGAGTTGAGTGAATTACGTCGTAGTTTTCAAACTTACATTATGCCTTGTGAAACTACATCGTAGTTGGCTGAAGTACGATGTAGTTGAGTTTTGACCGGAGTGGAAAACTAAAGGCGTCACGCATGGCCTACCTTGTGTTTACATACATGTACACCGTGACAGGGGAAAGTTGGCAGCATACAATGCATCGAGATTCAGTTACATCAAATGCAACATGAGAGGGAAGTTAAGCTCGTTAACGTTTAACGGTTGTACAGACTTGTGAAGAAAAACACCTGGGGCGTCCTACATTCATGGCAGCTTAGTATTGATATAAATCCATGTGTCAATCATTTTCCGTAGCGTCTTCTATTTCGACTCACGCTCGCTTTGCCCTCCTTGTTTGCACACTCGATCTAAGAGCTGCATTTAGACCATCGCAGACATCTGCCGTCAACAATAAAACAGAGTAAAATTATAGTCTTTTTACAACAGGCTTAACCCTATTCGTACCTTATTTTTTTGTCGATATGTGGCGGGGATTTTGAGGCTTGCGTTTGAAACTTCTATAACCCCAAACGGCATTTTATATGGCCAACAAATTTACAGAGAAAATATGAGCATTGTAAGTAATATGTCTGCATTATGACACAATATGATAGAATTGACCGAAATTACAACCTTCCAGGTGAATGCAAAGGACAAGTACGATGGTGGTACAAAACACTATTAAATGACAATGATTCGCTTGTTGTGGGTACCTCCAAGAAGGTCTCCCCAAGACGTAATAATACTTAAAAAGACACGGTAAAATGTACTTGAGATAGTCACGGTGTCAACGGCTAGTATTGTATCTACAACTACTTATAATACGTGCTTTTATTTTCTTGCAGATCACAAAAACAGAGACATGGACGCACCTAGAAAAAAGACGTCTAGGAGATACGTGTGGGGCTGTGTCGCCTTAGTCGTTCTCGTGGTGGTGGTGATTGCACTGTCTGCTGCACTGGCCGTCTGTAGGGCGCCAAGGCCAGCGGAGCCGAAATTTAAAGTCGGGGACCCCTGCCAACCTTTCAGCCCGCCGATCGGCAGCGGGGGGCCGTACACCAAGGCTGCCGTCGCAGCAGATGCCGGAAGGTGTTCAGAGATCGGACGGTGAGTTTTATCTGATCAAATCAACATTTAAAAATGGCAAAATTGCGATAAAAATTCACGTGTGACAGTCAAAATTTTTATAACACCCATTTAACATGTGTTACCATAAAAGGCCCAGGCATGTCCCCACTTTACATATTTGTGTCCGTGTGTTATTTTCATGTGGTGCATTTTTTTATCGTGAGTGAGAGAGAGAGAGAGAGAGAGAGATACTAGGGGGTGATGCAAAAAATGAAATTTTTGAAGACGTGTTGATTGAATATGATATTTGATTCTTGTAGTGGCGTCGCGTAATACTAATACTAATAGCACGGCGATTGGACAAGAAACCAGAAGTCTCCGGTTCGAATCCCGTGCCATGCCCCGACGTTGTGCCTATGGAAAAGGCACTCAACACGTCGGAATGAAAACTTTAGATTCGGTACGATGAATGGAGTACTTGTTTGAGGACAGCCGCGCGTCTCTAGCACGTTAAAGAACCCAGCAAACGTATTGCAAAGAGTAGGGGTTACCCAGGTTGAGTGGATCAAGCTATTAGGTCCGAAATATGCAACCAGTGGCCTATAGTAGGTAGGTAGTCTTTAATACAAATCCGTTGGTTACACAATAACACCATATATTTGTATGCAATACCAACAAAACAAACAAACAAAGAAACAAACAAGATAATTATTGCTTTTGTTTTCCGGATCAACAGTGATATACTTAAGAAGGGTGGTTCAGTCGTGGACTCCGCCATTGCGACTCTCCTGTGCATCGGACTGTTCAACGCGCACAGCATGGGGATCGGCGGGGGCTTCTTCATGACCGTTTACAACAAGGAGAACAACGCGGCAGAAGTCATCAACGCCAGAGAGACCGCCCCTGCGGGAGCCTCCAAAAACATGTTCGAATCAGCTTCATCTAAAACAGGTCATTTGCATAATAGTTGTTATTGGTTAGGGTTTGGGTTGCTATGTAATTGATAGGTCTTACATTACATGTGTAAATGTTCTCATGTAAAGCAGGGGCGTATGCCACTTTCCATGTATAAGATTACCTTGAACCTGCACTGTGTTGCAGTAGTAAGAGTGGCGTCTACTATATGACATTTATCAGATTTCATTAATCTGTTTTAAGCAGGCATAATGTGTATTCCTTATTAGTCTTAATGGTGCTTTGAAATCTGTAAAGTGCTGTGTTTAAAGGCCTTGTGTCCCGTTTGGCAATCATAGTTAAACAGAGGTAGATTCATCTATATAAAGTGGGAAAGAAACGTACTTAGCTTGGGTGTAAGATAAAGGTATGTGTATTATTCATTTAAAGTCGAAACCTGTACCTTGTGTCATCAATACATTTGCAAACTTTTGTTCTGATGGTCAAATTTGATATCGTACGTTGGATGTTTATCTGTTTCTATGTTTATCATTTTAGTGGTTAGTCTTAATACTGCAGTGGGTTTATTTTATGCCCTTGGTCCGGACTTACTGTTGTTTTGGTGACGCCGTCCCCACAGTGAACAGTACGCGCGAACCCCGGCACTATGTATTCTGTAATATATTTTGTTGTTTCTTAAGGTTTAAGGTGAAATTTCAGAAAAATCACTGACATGGTGCAGAAAATTGTGTTTCATCGTTAATCTTTGTAACTGATTTTCTGTTGGGATACGCGTTAACCCCAGCTGGCTTCCGAAAGAAATGGATACACTGTGGTCCCGATACTCACCTTATTTCTATCAAGTTACAACCAAAACCTGAAATTTCTTACAGCGGGATGCCTTGGACATATGCCCATTGGGAAGTGTTAACCATTTTGGCATGAATAAATTCAAGTTCCGAAAATAGTTTCATCAGGTTGGTAGTAGAATATAGGGTATATGAGAATTGTTTTTACACGACCATTGCTTACGTTTCGATGTCTCTCAGACTTCTTCGCCAGAGCTTCTAACTGGATTTCTGATTCTCACCGCTATATGTAGCCCATGTAGGTGGCGCTTTTGCGGTGAGAAAACAATCCCAAACGTGGCTAAGCTTGTATCCCCCCCTCGTTCTGGTTCATCACTGGGGTTGACTAAATGAATTAAACTTAACTTTGCTTCCAGGTGGACTCGCCATTGCCGTACCAGGTGAGATCCGTGGCTACTGGGAGGCGCACAAGAGACACGGGAAGCTTCCATGGAGTGACCTGTTCCAACCGGCTATACAGATAGCAGAAGAGGGCTTTTGCATTGGCAACGCAATGGCTATTGCTATCACTGAGACCAAGGATAACATAACGAATCCAGACAACCACATGTGGTGGGTAGATTAACAAAAACATTTATTTTTATTTAATTGAAAACTCTAGCCCAGTTTCTTACCTTCATTTGAATCATGAAAAGTCCAATCACGGAAAAATGCGTTAGTAACACTTTGACTGTTTCTATAAAGTCCCGTCTAAGGATCTTTAAACCTAAACGTTCTGTACAAATGGTGACAAGTGATGCTAGAGTCGCAAATGCCAATTTCTGCCAACATCCTCTTTATGGTAAACCGTCATATGTAATGAATTATAATTTTTCATTTCTGCATGTGCCACCAGTGAGATTTTCTGTGACGAGAACAAAAACATTTTGGGAGAAAGACAGGTCATGAAACGACCCCAGCTTGCAAAAACGCTCCGTGCGATTGCCGACGGCAATGCAGACAACTTCTACACGGGGGACATGGCCAAGAATCTGGTGAAGGACATACAGGACGCAGGTTGGTCAATGATTGGTCCTTTTATTTAGCGGTCGTAAGAATATGTATTTGTTCAGTCAGACAGTTGTTCCTTATAGTTAGATTTTTTCAAGTCATCGTGGTCTTACTTCAGTCATTACATATAGTTTTGAAATATTTCAAAATTTGATTCTAGAATCACTCGAACTCATTGGACAACATTTGTGGAATCAAACATACGGACCGGAAGTGTGACGTCAGCAAAAGGTCAAAGATGCTTGCCAGTCGGTATCGGCCCCCTTCTCGGTTCAGGGGAGGTTTCTGGACTCCTATGTAAATGGCCCTAATAATAAGAAAGATGTTGTTTTCTGTAGGTGGAATCATCACAGAGCAGGATCTCCTGGACTACCGGGTGAATGTAACGGATCCCCTGAAGATCTCGATTGTGGGAGGCCTGACTGTTCTATCGCCTCCTCCTCCAGCTAGTGGGGCCGTCTTAAGTCTCATCCTCCACATCCTGGAAGGTAAGAAGGCACAACCTCAACCCTCAAACACCCCCAACAATGTCCGCTCAGACCCCAAGCGTGCATTTTCGTCCACCATGTGAACATCTTTCATTTGAGAAAAAGTCGTAATTTATTTGTCAGTAATCATCTCCTAATGTTTTACGGAGATTTGTATGGCATTTTGGAAATTTATAAAGAGGAAAGTCCATGTGGATATGGACGCTACATAGAGATAAAGATAAGAACACTCACACATCAACCAACGACAATACTCTGTCGTTGGAGGTTACCCTCCTTCATCACAGAGTAATAAGCACATTTTGTAAAATATACCTTTCGCCCAACACCTACCCACACCCCACACCCCCGTCTGAATAGGTTTTACAATTTCTGCACCGTGTGCCGTTTAGAGATTTGCAAGATGGGATTTCTGGTTCGGCCCTCGTCCAAAGTTGTTGCTACAGGTTTGGTCCAAAGTAACACAAGAAGGCGTAAGATGCGTAGGAAGAAACGGGAGAATTTCACAATATTGTATGTACAAGGAATTCAAATAACTCCATCTTCAATTTCTCGCTTACCCTGCAGGTTATGGTTTGGACGACTCCAGTGTGGACGGGTCAGACAAGCAGACACTGACGTACCACAGGATGGTCGAAGCCTTCAAGTTCGCCTACGCGAAGAGAACGGAGTTGGGAGATCCCAATTTCTTAGATATAGAGCAGGTTGTCCTGAACATTTCAATTCAATATAACTTATTCCTTTCTCCTGGCCTTGTTAGCCGCGTAGGCTACTTTTTATTCAAATGACTGTCAATGCAAGAGGTAGAGAATGATCTGATTGACTTTGTTCCCAATGCAATTTAATTTTCAACTAGCTTGTTTTGAAAGTACGTTTTTCACTCCGTAATGTACTTCAGTTCAAAACTTGCAGTTAAACAGATAGAATAACATTTATTGGAATGCGACAGTCTTCATTAAAGCTAAGGCACAACCCGCCGTATGTGCAATTTGCATATTGTCCGTACGCTTTTTTGGGAGGTCACGTCCCCCACGTATTTCGTGGGGAACGACTGACAAGAGTAGGGAGGAAGTACGTCAACACGGCAACACAAAGTTTTGCCTGCACGTAAAGTTCTACGGCGTGTCTGCGTGCTCCAAAATCCGTCGGATTCCCTACGAGTTCGTAAGGAGGTGGTACTTACCACTTACGGATCCCAAACGATTGCCCATGTTTTGGCACGTAGACATGAAGTATTTGCAAGTACGGCGGTTGTGCCCTTAGGTTAAGCTGTTCTCTCTTTGTGTCCCCAAAGCTCGTGAGAAACATGACGTCCCCTGACTACGCCGAATCCCTGCGTCTGAAGATAGACGACTCGATGACGCACAACTACACGTACTACGGACCGTCCTACGCGATGTCTCCGGGCGGCGGCACCTCACATCTGTCTATACTGGGGCCGAACGGCGACGCCGTGGCCGTAACCAGCACCATTAACCAGTAGTAAGTCACGCTTTCGTTACGGCACGTATGTTTGTAACTTGTTTGTAACTGACGTCTATACCTTTGCTGTCAGGGAATAATAAAACACACAAACACACCTACTGGTGGCAAGCATGCTGTTACTTACAAACAGGAGGGTCTAACTAGGGAGGTCAACAGGTTACAGCGAGCCAAGAGCAGAATGTTTTGTAGGCTAATCCTTTACGTTGCAAACATGAAATAATGACACAAAAGTGTATCTGAGTAAATCTGAGATTTCTTAGTTCTAGAATATTTCAAATTTGAGCGCAAAAGCATATCTTTAATATTGTGGTATTGATTTCTTCATATCTATCCACAGTTTCGGTTCAACGGTACGATCACCGTCGACTGGCATCATCATGAACGATGAGATGGACGATTTTTCCTCCCCAAACAAGACTAATTTTTACGGGGTCCATCCCTCTCCAGGTTAGTACATGGTACATCATACAATCTTAAGCAAAGGGCACAACCCGTTGTTGTGCTTTTTTAAGTACTTTTTGTCTGTACGTATTTTGTGTGTGACACCCGCCACGTTTTTCTGAAAACGTGGAAAAGGAATTGCAAGAGCAGGGGGGAGTACATCTCAACACACTTCACTCGCACGGTTGCGCCAGGTGTAAGAATGTGGTCTGCACGCCTGGCCGCGAGTCGGTTGCCTGCACCGTTCGTTGCGCAAGTGATAAATGAGTTGTACGGTTTCCTGACGGTACGGGGCAAGCGCTTCGTCCGTACTGGCTCCGGGAAAGTTCGACATGCACATAGAATTCTACGGCATGTCTGCGTGCTCCAAAATCCGTTGGATTCCGTATTATTTCCTACGGAGGCAGTACTTACCACTTACGGATCCCTAAAAATTGCCCCCATTTTAGCACGTAGACACTACGCAGTTGCGCGTACGACGGGTTGTGCCCTTAGCTTTAGCAATGTGATCGGGCAAAATTAACTGTGTATGGATGTGACAATGAAACTGATTGTTTTTACCCTTTTGTTTTAACCTTGGATATGATTTTGTGATGGCAAATTTTATAACATATTCATTTTTATTCCAATGGGTGCAATATGTGTAATGGCTTGCGTTTTTCCCTTTTACTTACGTTTCAGCAAACTACATCAAGCCCGGAAAGCGCCCCCTATCGTCCGTGACGCCCTGCATCGTGCTGGACTCTAACAATGACGTCAGGCTGGTGGTAGGCGCATCAGGGGGGTCGAAAATCACCACGGCAACGGCCTACGTAAGGAAATGTTTGCAACTGTAGAATTATTTCTACAACATGATTTTTTTTTAGCTTGAAAGTTCATCTGTGTTATCATTATTAAACTAGTTTAACTGTAATATCCAACACAAAAAATGGACTCACCCAAATTTTTGAGTACTTTCAACGTCACGTTATGCAGATAGAACACGTGACTCAGTAAGCAGCCCTGAACAGGGACGGTGGGCGCCATAGACTTCCTGCAACCTACGATCCACTATTTACCGAGTCACGTGTTCTATCTGCATAAGGTGACGTCACGACAGCAGTGGATTGTTTATCCCTTGACAAAGACTGGTGCTGTTCATTTGAAAATTTGGGTGGGTCCAATTTTGTTTTGTGTTGGATATTACAGTTAGAATAGTTCAATAACATGATTTTTTTATCATACTGAGATCAATGAAAATTGATACTTGAGTTAAAAGGAAACTTTCTGAATCATTAACCTAGCCTTTTCTCTGAAAGCATCCATACAATATTTTCATGATTAGTCGTTTATGTACTATGTACAAATTACAATAGATAGTGACGTCACAGAAATGGCACCCTCCTTTATCCAGTATACTTATTGGGGCAATATTTACACAAATCAAATAAGTTTTCTTTTGACAAACAGAGTCTAGTCTATAATTATGTTCGTTTATAAGATGATAATTTGTCGTTTGTTAGTTCCCACAGGACGTCAAGTAGTTCAGAAATGCCAGTGTTTTGAGGCATAAACAAATGTGTAATTTGTGTGTACGTTTGAGCCGTTAACGTAGAGTTGTTTAGCTATAACTTATATTATTCTGAATGACCACACGTTGTTGTCTGTTGGAGAAATAGCTATAAATAACCAGTTGAGCATGGGTCCATTAATTCCGTATGCTTTGAATTTAAAAAAGTAGTCCTGCGAGCTAGACCTTGTCAAAGGCTTTTTGAAAGTCAAGAAATACGCAGCATACTACTGCTGTTATTGTATATTGCTTTGTTACCAGGGCTAGCCCTTAATAATAGCCTCCGGCTAGATTGGTAGCCCTGGGTGCATTTTCCACTTTATAGACGAATAAATCAAATCAAATCAAATCAAATGCTGATTTATTTGGACAAAAGAATGTTGTTCTCACCGTTGTCGTTAGGTGGCAATGCAACACCTGTGGTTGGGACTTGACAACATCAAGTACGCCGTAGAGAAACCCCGCCTGCATCACCAGCTGCTACCACAGCAGATTGACGTCGAAAGCAGACGACCTTTTATACCAAAAGTGGGTTAACGTTAGTTCACCTTTATCCGCGGCGTAACCTATATCCGTTGTGCTGCTATATAGATTATCCAGGGATATCAAGTCGATGGACAGTAGTTTCAAATTGTGATATTTTCAAAATATTGCAGTTTGAAAGCACCATCTGTCGACTTGATACCCCTAAACACATTGTTCTTAAAAATAACGGATAAAGGTTACCCTACAAATAAAGGTAAACTAGCATTACGTCGTTGAAGGTTAAACATCCAGGTAAAAAATATACGCCAAATAGCAGTTACACAGGCAACAGGACATGACTTTGGAAAAGGTCAGACGTTTCAGACAGCATTCACTAATTCATGTTAAGTTACGAAAGAAAGTTAATGCTCAGAGTGTCACTGGTAAAATATAACGGGTGTTATCAGAAACTTTTAAGGTAAAACCGTCTGACCGTTTCAAAACATATCCAGTTGCTTGAGTCGCTGATACTTTACAAAGGTGGGTTTAGTTAGTTATTGAACACTCTTTTCGCAGAAGCGAACATGTAGGAGCGATCTACTACACGGGTGGTACCCAGGCTAGTTCACGGGTACGGTCGCCGTCGACTGGCATCATCGTCAACAATGAGATGAATGATTTGTCCTAACTGACAGATGTTTTGTGTTTGAAAAAATGTTTATTCGTTCCAGGCTGTCTTGGAGGGACTCCGACAGAAAGGTCACGATATCGAGGAGGCGGACTCCGCTATAGTCCAGGCCGTGGCGAGGATCGGTTCTAGTATCACTGCTCATTGTGACTCCCTGAAAGGAGGCTTCCCCTCAGGGTATGATTAAAACGTTAGAATGGCAGAATTGCCTTAGAACATCTATGCATGAAGTACACTCCTTTGCGCATGAGGCCGCATTCAAAATGTTGCATTCCATGTTGCAGTGCATTGTAAACTGGTCAGAATTGCCCTGAGGAAGTTGTATGTGGAATAAAGCACTTGGCATAGCCTACTTGGGCTAACTAGGGGCGTACTAGATACTACATTACTCGTAGAAATGCCATTCAAAGTGAACAATATTTTAGAAATTCCTGTTAAGTACTGTGTATGGAGAAAGATGAGAAAAGCAAAAGGTTTACAAAATAGGTTAAAGGAAGGGGAACTTATGGTGTAAGCAGTAAGGTGACATGTTCTTGTACAGTAGAAGTCAGTTAATTGCACATTTGATAAACGCACAGTGTAGTACAATATGTGTGTGTGTGTGTGTGTGTGTGCGAGCTTCTTGGTTGGTTGCACTGATTTGATATTTGTTTTAAGTAATGTGCTTCAGGTTACATTAATTTAACGTGTAGAGATTTGTGTAGGTTTTTAATTTTTCGACCTAATGTTTGTTGCAAGTTTTATGATGTGTCGTAGTGGTTGGAAATGCTGATATTGGTGATGTGGTGTATTTTTGAATTAATTCAGTTAATAGATTTTGAAGTTTTTCTTCCAACAATGTTTTATGCTTGAATTGGAAAACATTTAAGTAACGAATGATTAAATGCTTACTTAACAAAAGACGATACAAACAATTGTGTATGCAAAGTGTTTCAAATCACTATTCTGATTCAATAGACCAAGGTCAATATCTGCTCCCTACAACACCCCCCCCCTCCCCGATTTTCAAAGTCGCAGTTAACATCAATACGGGACCCGACCATAACATATAGATCATGTACCCTAATCGTGAAAACAGTGAGAGGTTCCAGAGATACACAACAGTCCATCAGCAAGTGGTCCCTTAATTTGCATAATTTCCATTCTATTTTGAAAGCTACCCCGATACCAAAAAATAAAAATCATGATCATCCGTTAATCCTATCTTAAGTTATACTTTTCAATTTTTTCCCAAAATGCTCCTGCTTTTCCAAACATAGTCGCTAGGGGGCTGAAACTCATTTCACTTCTTAATGACATCGCCCGTTCAGAACGAGAAAATCAAAACTGAAAGATCTGCTGCAGTACAAAGGGACGGCGCGGGGTTGGGGGCAAAATCTAACCATTTCCAGCTTTCTTTACTATCAACGAACACCACATGTACAAAACCAATCCATCCAGTCGTTCTTACATACACGTGACACATACATACACACAAAGAAAAGAAAGTGAAAATGAAAACATGAGTATTCCTTGAGGTAACTAGAGCGTACAAGGTTGATATTTTGGGGTGAATCCTTGTGTTCGCAGAGATACGCTTATCAAACATATTCAGTACGTTTTTATTTCAATCTCGGACGATTGAGTTTTTTGAGGCCCGCTCCTGCTGACTCATGTAGCTCCCATGCGGCTTATTACATGACCAGGAAAAATGTTTTGGCACTATCATAAGCCGCCGGCGTTATGCGACATGAAAGTTAGCGCAAGACTCATCCCCACCCCCAGTCTGCATGAGGTTAATATATATGGGTTATGTATTGAGTTTCAAAATATATCAAATCCATTTGTTACAAATGGGACATAAATATATTCTTGACTTAGTAATAAAAAAGTGAATGTAGATAGTACTACATACCAAATAACAGAAAAACAAAAGAAAATGGCTGGCCTATGGATGTCGCGAAGGCTGAGTAAAAGCCCATATATGATTACAAGCATTACTAAGATGTAAATCCATGCAGTTTTCCCCGGCAACTATTATTTTTTAGACACATATGCATCTGACCATCATTTGTAATAAAAAAAAAATATAATTTTTTTTCGCTCTGCTTCTTTGGTGATAAAAATTACTTTACAAATTTTCATTCCAATGTTTTTGATGGAATTATTCAAAAAGCAGTGCAGTAAGAAAAAACAATTAACTACATGCATTTAGGAATGAGAGTAGACGGGCGATAATCTATCTACTTTTTAACTATTTTTTTTGCAATCAATTATGTCTGATAATTCGGCCTCTTTTCTTGTGGAACGGTCTAGACAATTAGTTTACTGCAACTAGTACAGTTTTAACAGCGGCGCAAACGTAACAGGGTGGTAATCCAAACACTCCTTCGTATTGCAGCTATCGGCATTTATGGACATGGCCACTGACTAGCCTACGTTGACTACCCTAGGCATTCAAATCCACCAGTTGTTTTCAAATTGGTATGTTTCTCTATTATAACTTACTTAGTTTGTGACTTCCAGGCGGAGAAGAATTGTTAAGATTGAAATAAAGGTAAGTACTTTTACAGGGTCTTGTTTCATTGCCTCTTATACTGGATTCCAATGGGGACATGCGAACATGAGTAACTAGAAGATGTAAAAGGGGATATTAAATCTAATGAAGTAGTATCTGGAATACCTATATATTAGAAAAAGCACAAAATTTAACGAAATAAGCATAATTACGAATGATTTCTAAACAAGGTTTTTGTTGTTTCCTGGGTAAAGTGCTCAATAAAGCACTCTCTACTGTGGCCGTCCCAGCAGTTTAAGGGAGAAAGGAGAAAGAAACACGCATATTCCAGGTTAAGTGAAGCTAAACTTTCTTAATATTAATATATATTATGATACTTCAACTCCTTGCCTGTTGTATCTTAATTTTGAATGTGAATTGAAAAGATACTTGTGTTGCTAAGTTGTCTCAGCCAGCCCTCACCAATGCGTGAACCATTACAGTCTACAGAAGACTAAGGTCTAAGGCTCGTTCTCATTGAAATGTCAAAAATGCTGTCGATTGCCTTTATCAATTGATATGGAGTAAAATTATAGACAGCATCACTGGTCCCTTAAATTTGTTTTTACACAACCCCTGTATTGTGTAATGTTTTACAAAAGATGCACCACTGACCGCCATTTGTATCCCACCTTGCTTGGCAAAATGTTGTACAGAAACGACTGCAACAAACGTTACCATTGTTGAAGCTTTCTATCTGACCTGGTGTAAAAATACTGCCCCCTTTTTAAATGTCGCTAGGGACGTCCACTTATATGAATTATTTCAATGAAAAAAGGGTAAAGATTACTGTTATAACAACTGTTACCGGTAACGTTCGTTACCTGCCCTGTAATGAATAACCAATGGATGAGAAAATAATAAGTTGCCATTTTTTTGGCTAAGGTTAAAAAAGGAATATTCCTATACAGTCAGGTTGGTTTTACTAAATAATAAGCCGATTTATTTTTTGAATAAAAAAATTGTTCTTTCTTTACAATTCAATGAGAACGAGTGCTAATAGCTAGTTTATGTAAGGCGATAATGTGTGGTTTCATGGTACAGCTGTCCTTTTTAGTGAAGCTGACAAAAACATTTCCTGGTATCCTGACATGAAGCTCTTGTTTTATTTTTGGAAATTTCCCACTACTTTGCACCATTAGGTATGTCTAAGGAACTACAGACGATAAAGAAGCAGCAAAGAAACGTCCCGACCACTCCGACAACTCATGGAGCAGTAGCGTCTGGCCTTAGTGTAGAGTCACGGTTCGTACCGACTCTGTCGGGGGACGTTACCATTGATCTCACAGCTGTAACAGATACTGCCGTGTCTGAAGATGTATATGGAGATACTAATGATGTGGGTAGAGATGTATATGAAAATGATGATGATGAGAAAGCTGAATATGTATGTAATGGAAATGATGTTTATGTATCAGAAGATACGCATGAAAACGATGCTGAAGACGTACTATTGTATAGCAACGACGATGAGGCTAAAGATGTATGTGAAAATGATGTATATATAACTGAAAATGATGATGTGGCTGAAGATATATATGAAAATGATGATGATGTTGCTGAAGATGAAGATAACAATGGTTATGTAGCTGAAAATGTATATGAAAATGACGATGTGACTGAAGATGTATTGAAACATGGTAATGGTTTGGCTGAATATGCCTATGAAAATGATGATGTGGATGAAGATGTATATAAAAATGATAATGTGGCTGAACATATATATAGTAATGATAATGATGTGGCTGAAGATGTATATGGAAATGACGATGGTGGGACTGAAAATGCATATGAAAATGATGATGATGTGCCTAAAGTTGTATACGATAATGATGATGAGGCTAAAGATGTATATGAAAATGATGATGGTGTGGCTGAAGATGTATATGAAAATGATGATGGTGTGGATTTAGATATATATGAAAATGGCGATGTTGATGATGACCTGGGTTTAAAAGAACCACCTGAGAGCAGCAATCCTCCATCAGGTGAGTCATAATTAACTTTCGACCGACATACAAGGAAAACAAACTTTTAGTAGCATACATTCCAAAGATAGAGTAATTTTTTTCTAAAGAAGGCTAACAATTATAAATTTTGCTGTTGTGTTTACAGTGATAGGGATTACAAGATGTATCAGACAAAAATCTGCTATCGTGTGATGATTTTCATGAATGCTATCAGTTGCTACAGTTTGGGGACCTGCTCCTCGAGTCCTGTCGTGTCTCTCCTGCTCATGTACACAGCTGGTTTGTGCAGTCATCACGGCATCCGCTGCAGTAGCAATGATCCTGTCTGGAATCTTCTACGCCAGACTCCTGAAATCCGTTCCGTTAAGCAGCCATCCGTATCCTACAACGCAGATTAGGAATATCGAGGTAAATGTTTACATGATTTTTCACATTTATTTACCTTATTCACGGTGGTACCCTAGATGTGGCCGTCAACAATTGTAAACAATTGTAAATGGTTCGAGATATTACTGTAAATGTATTTAAGTTCGCGGGGATTTAATTTCTCGGTAGCGTGAAAAGGACTTTTCGCGGTGCTCCGTAGTCTCTTACTGCCATAGAAAAATGCCCGCGGTTGTTTTAAGTTCCCGGTGAAACGGCCACCGCGAAAACCGCGAACATTAAACCATCGCGAATTTAATTACATTTACGAGCAATTTGGACCGAGGAGGTTCTTGATGTAGATAAAAAATTACGAATGAATCAGGTTGTGAGTGGAAATTGACAGGTACAACAAAACGAATGAAGTAGCCAATCCCAAAAAAATACAACTTCATTGTATAATGGCTTTTTGAAACGTCGGGATTACATGTTTGTCAATTCAATGCAGTTTTCTTCAATTAAAAAGGAAACATTTCATTTTGTTGGTAAATGGTTCCCAAACTTTTCTTTGTTTTTGTTAATATTGAAAACCCGATCAAAAAATAAAAAAAGGATACGTTTCTGCTTATGACAACAATCGCGAATTTAGCCTTAATTTAAAAAGATGAATCCTCAATAACTTTTATGTTTTGCCCTTAAGTAATAACGCAAGGAACGACAGCAATGCTCTTGTCAAAAACTTCAAAGTAAAGTATTAATTGCAATTATAAAAATAGTATATGTTGCGTTCAAAAATGAATGTTAACGGAACAGTAACTAGAAATGATTGCACATAAAACTATCTAGATGTTAATGTAAAAATATCGCTTATATCATTTGATGGCTACGATCTACGTATTAGATGGTGTGTGCCTCAGCTTCAAATGCCCTGGCAATAAAATTAATAATTAACGTATTGCTTTGACAGGTTTTCCCATCGACAGCATACACCAACACAATCAAGACAACTGCTGACTATGTCACAACTCTGGGAAATAACGTACTCACCTCTATCAGCCAGAAAGACAAAGGTAAACATTTAATAATGCATTGAAATAAACAATGACTTTCGTTATTTATGGAAAAAAATTTAAAGGACATGTATGAGAAAGAAATTTCCTGACTTAAAGAGAATTGTCAACCTGATTTTCAGTTGACCATGTATTTTGAAGGGGAACTCCATTCTTAAGGATTCAATTTGGTATTACGACCTAAACTTTTAAAGCATTTTGTAAATGGTGTCTTTGTTGTTTTTGTCGTTTTAGGGACGAAAAAAGATGATGGAAAACGTCACGTCATCGCGTTTGGTGGGCGGGGATCGACACTGGGGAAGTTCGCTCGTCTAAGTGGAGTTGTTGTTTCCTCTCGAAACGAGATGTTCGTAGCTGATCATGACAACAGGCGAGTCCAAGTATTTAACATGAATGGTGTTTACATTCGTCATTTCTTGACAACTGTTCCCGGGAAACCTGACAGTAGCATGATTCCAGAGGATATTTCAATTGACGGCAATGATAATTTGTGGGTAGTGGGCAAGTTGATATTTGATGGCTCCTATGCTGTACAGTACAATAGGGGTGGTGAAGCTATGGCTAAATTTGGGGTTCCAAACAGCAGTGTCGCTAGTGGGATTGCTGTGAATGTACAAAGTGACCAGATTCTTATCACAAAACGTGACACAGATAGCTGTGAGGTTTCCATATATCATTCCAACGGCAGGATTGTAAGGAAGCTTCAGTTAGAGATTTTATGTGCAGAATCGATTGCCGTTAACAGGGATGGGGTGATTTTTACGCTTGAACATAACATTGTTCATGCGTATAACCAGACAGGACAGCTTCTGTTTAGTTTTGGGGGCGAAGGCAGGGGTAATGGTGGGCTGGTATATCCTCAGTGTGTCTGTTCTGACATTTCTGGTCAAATCTTGGTGGCCGATCAAGGAAACTGGCATGAGAAGGGCTGGGTTTCCATGTTTACAAGTCGAGGAAAATTTGTTCGCAAAGTAGCTACTGGACATAGGATGGTACATCGTATTGCTGTAGGACAAGAAGGACAGCTGGTAGTGACTGATAAAAGAGATAACACTGTAACTATCTACAGCACTTACTAAATTGATTTCAATAGAAAGCTTTGCCCAACAAGATGCATGGTGTAATCAAGAGTTACTGGTAGATTAACTAACCTATTCTAAGTCTCAATTTGTATTGTTATTAAAACATGCATTTAATCTGATAATAAATTAGATTTAATGTAAGAAAAGACAACACTGTTAAGCTGCATAATTATGTGAGCTATATCGGGATACTAATGATAGTATTAGAATAAATCCAACATGAGGGTTACAAAATACTTATAGTAGATTTACATGTGTCAAAAACAAACGTACGTTACAGTGTATTGACATGCAGTAATAAAAGACTTGCATGCAGTTAAAGTATTACTATGTCATTTTGTGCACTTCACTCCGGCAAGTACAAAACTCCTAGCTTTGACCCGTCAACCCCCCTCTGCCCCTTTTAATTAAAGACAACAACAACATTTGTCACATATTAAGTAGTGTTTCTACAGTCTAGTAATATTGAACATGGTGGGGTAATATATTTCTTGTGTTATTTAATATCTGAGCAAATGTTGGCCTTCTTGGCATGCTTGTTTCTCCGCACGATGTAAATATTGACGTTTTATGATTTTGTTTGTCGTAAAGTCCAGGAAGATTTGTAGCGTGCCATTGGCCCATCACTAATAAATGTAATGGATTTTCAAATAAAATCTCAGGTTACAAATGTTTGCGAGTCTCAAATTATTTAACAAAACACAATGCGCGTAATTTACCATACCTAGAATACTAAAAATTAGCTAATAATGTACTGATTGATAAACAACTTATTGAAAAATATTAGCCACTTTTGGAGTTTAAAATCCTGCTAAGAAATACACCGAAACCTGGGTCCCTGCAGGCCAAGGGCTAAGACGTCTGCTCTGTCAGACATTAAAAAATATTATACTGCGATCAAAAGCTTCCATTACGTTTAAACAATTTTACATCAATTGCCCGATTATTATTATGTTAGTACTATGATTGTCACTGTGTATCTGATCTGTTTACTGCAGGTTCGGTTGAGTGGATCAAAAAATGTCCAATTCTGTTAGTATATGGGTGTAATATCTAAGAAACATCCTATATTTTGTAAATATCGAATTTTCTTATGAAAATGCTTTAAGAGACATCTGGACGTTTGACGCTCTCCGATAAGCTAAAAGATAATAGATATAATGAATGCATTCATCCAAATGCTTTAATAGATATTTGTCTTCATAGCGTTTTCGAATTGGTCGGCTCATTCAAAGACCAATGAAATAAAACGAAATGACAAGAAATTAATCTCATGTATATTGGTCTGAGAGCAGAGAAATATATTGCTAATTTCGACTTCAAAAGCTTTCTCGAAATGATTGAAAGCAACCAATTCTAATCATATCCACCCTAAAGATTGGCCTATTTTCTTGCGAAAGGTCTAGACAATTAATCGTTGTTACAGCGTACCGTTTTAACAGCTGCGATATTATCACCATGTGCCCCCATTTCTATCCTTCCCTTGCCTTTCTAACGGGCCCGACGCCTGTATACCGCTCCTTAAAACCATGTGAACAGCTTTTGAGTCTAAGACCATGACCAGTGACTAAGTCTATAAAAATATACCCGCCTGAAAGGATGTACAGAGAACTTTGACAGCAATCTTGGCTAGAAGAATAAATAAAAATAAAGATGGCAAAACTAAAAACAAAATCAATCCTCCTTAAATTTTGTGTGACGGTAGGGCCTTGCCCCAAACATACAAATTAAAATGGCAGGTTTTTGGTCTGTGGTCACTGGTTGCCATGGTAGTGTCCATTTTTTTAAAATGGCAGATCTTCACATAGGGAAGACCTTAGTCTCGTCAAAAAAGACCATCTTTGGACTCCTGTAACCCCCCCCCAAATCAACAGGTATTTAATTGATTACCACGAATGTTATTTCACATATTCTAATAGGAAAAATTATATATAGCTATGCTGAAAATGTTTTTGTAGTGAGGTGAAGCAGACGTTTAAAAAGGCATGTTTTTGTAAATTTTCAAAACTGCCAAGAAGAAAAGACTAGCACGATGTGCTGGTCCCTACACCTAATTGTTGGTACTATACCATACTTAAGTGTTTAGTTATATGTTCAAACTTACCCACCGCTTAGATTTCACAATGAATATAACTTTTATGCCAGACGTTTTTTATTCGCGTGGTCCGATCAGTTTTCGGGTTTCTAGAAGATGTCATCCATATTTCAACATGCTCCTAAATACAACCCTTTCCCAAGTAATTCCCCTCCAAAGGATCATAATCTGCGCATGCGCGGGCAGTTATCTGTCAAATTACATAATTTACAAGCAGTTGGTCACATGCATATTAGTCTGGGAGTTGAGTGGCCATATTTTAATAATTCTTAGAAAAAATCCATTCCAACCATCTCCAATTATTTTGCCTGATATGCTTGCATAACGGTCTAGACAATTTGTACTACTATTTTTAAGAGCAATCGCCTTTATATTTCTAAGATTTCTTGTTCTCTGCAACATTTTTAACAGCAATCTAGTCCACCTGCCCTCTATACAGAACAAAAAAGCCATTGGCATTATATGAGTACTGACTTGCCTATTGCAAATTCGAATTCATTCACCAGCAAATATTAGGGAATTGTCTACCTGACTTAAGTGACAGAGCAAACCTTTAAAGACGTAGACAAGAAGATATAAGCGCAAACAAAACAGGTAAGCAGCAACTTATTGTAACGTTTATATTACGCCAACTATTGGGACATTTCCAGTAGGGATATAGGTAAATCCATCAGGAACAACCATATCTTACATAATTTAACAGTAATTAGCATCTTATGTTAAAAAATGACGGGCTTATTGTTCACTGGCACAAACTCGATAGTCTATGATACAAAATGTTGCGGGGTTGACGTCTTTAGGTTCTTTCGGTTGTTTGTTTCTTCACATATATCACACAAATGAAAACACATTGATTAAGAGTTAATGACCCGCCCCGAGGTGTATGTGGTGTCATAACGCCTGGTCCTTTGCTATAACCACCGAAGAAAAGAAGTGGTTTTATGAGGTGGGTTATAGCAAGGACCAGGCGTTATGACACCATGTACACCGAGGAACAGGCGGGTCATTAACGTTATTATCATATAGCCTACCCAAACTTGCAAACTCCTGTATGACGCATAGATCCCTTGGTACTATACGTGTGAACGTCTATGTCGAATTTCTGAAAATTCACATTTGTTCTATGGTACACACATTTGTGAGGAGATAACAGATTGCAATTTGGAAACCAAAATTTCCACAGAAAATATTCAAAACATTGCAGTCTTTGGCTTTTTAGAACAACAAAACTCCATTCTCCCATTGCAGTTACTTATACCCTCTGCTCTGGCATATGTTTCGCTCCTTTATATTGGCCAATGCCTGCATATCCCTTACTTTCTTGTGTGTATCGCTCCTTCTGATTGGTCAGAATGAATCGACACCGGCACCAGTGTCGATGCAATCAGAAAGGGGATACACACCGACCTGGCCGGAATCTTTGTGTTACGGCGTCATAACCAACGTGAAACGGGGCATTCTGATTGGTCCGCGCCGCCTGGCTATATGATAATATAAAAATAACATGCAGGGGTAGGCAGAAGCCATAAAGGCTTTTCGCTGGCCTCCTCGCAGAGACTAGGTTGCAAAATAATTTGTTTATACATAATGAAATAGAACGAAATAAAACATAACATATATTGATCAATATAATATTAATTTAGAGGTATGTCTAAAGAAGTGCAGACAAAAGCGATGCAGCAAAGAAACGTCTCTTCCATCCGGACAACTCATGGAGAAGTAGCGTCTGACCTTGTAGCTGAAGGTGTATATGAAAATGATGATGTCGCAGAAGATGCATATGGAAATGATGTTGATGTACCTGAGGATGTATATGAAAATGATGCCAATGTAGCTGAAGATGCCCTTGCATATAATAATGACGAAGATAAGGCTAACTATGTATATGAAAATGATGTTTATGTCAATGAAGATGTGTGTAAAAATGACGATGATATGGCTGAAGGTGTAAATGATGATGTGGCTGCAGATGTATATGGAAATGATGTTTATGTTAATAAAGGTGTGTGTAAAAATGACGCTGATGTGGCTGAAGATGTAAATGATGATGTGGCTGCAGATGTATATGGAAATGATGACGTGGCTAAAGATTTATATGAAAACAGTGTTTATGTTACTAAATATGTATATGGCAATGATAATGATGTGGCTGAAGATGTATATGGAAATGATGATGGTGTGGCTCAAAATACATATGAAAATGATGATGATGTGGCTAAAAATGCACATGAAAATGATGTTGATGTGGCTAAAGATGTATATGAAAATGAAGAGGATGTGGCTAGGTATGCCTATGAAAATGATCATGATTTGGATAAAGATATATATGAAAATGATCTTGGTGAGACTGAAAATGCATATGAAAATGAAGATGATGTGGCTAAATACGTATATGGAAATGACGATAATGTGGCTGTAGATGTATGTAAAATGATGATATGCCTAGGGATGTGTATGAAAATGATGATGTGGATGAAGATTCATATGGAAATGACAGTGTAGATGATGATGAACAAGTGTACTAGGATCTTGATGAAGTAGCTGGAAGTGGCAACCTCCCATCAGGTAAGCCTGATGCAGCGTTTGGAAGTAAATAAGAATTAGTCACAAGTATCATTCTATGCAATTAGGAAATTTCTGACCATATGGAATCCTTAGCGTTTTACTAGATGCAACGTTTTCACAACCAAGATCCTTAAAATCTTTAGTTATTGAAATTATGTGATTGTGTCCTCAAATAGCATGACTTCTAAGCACTGAGCCCAGTTTACGACATGAAACGTCTCAATTGTATATATTGGAGCCATCTATCTGTTTTCAAAATGCAATTTGCATCAACTTTATACAAAATGACTTAAAACGGCGTATCATGTTTTCCATGAAAACAAGATCCAGGCAGCCATACTTTTACAAATTATAATTTTCTTCGGTTAGACATTGCAGTTTGCATGTGTTATTATTTGATGGGTAAAGCTTTATTTTGCTAACTTGGCGAATGGTTTAAGATTTATTAAGTACAACCATCTTACTTACGGCTAAATCAGCTGTGAGTTTGAAAATTTGTCATTCCTTTTGGTTTTCCTGTCCAGCATTCTGAACCTTAACCCTTGCTGTTTTACTTTTTTATGCGCAGCCAAATCTTTGAGTCGTTCGTGTATTGAAGAGTGACATTCGCTAACCTTTCTAAGCCAAGCCTATAACCATGCCTGTGTACAGTGTGATTGCAAGATACAAATTGACCAGTCTGAGTGAGCCTTTAAAGTTCAATTATGGTTACAGTTTACTTCATACAAACAGTATAATATCAGACTTTTTAAATGTTGCTACAGACGGAGTACCTAAGTCTCGTGGTCCGATACGTCCATCCCGCTCATGCGCACAACCGGTTTGTGCAGTCCTTACGGCATCCACTGGAATAGCGATAATCCTGATAGGAGTCTTCATCGTTTCGCCCCAGGAAACGCACCAGTCAAACTATTCGTATCCTACAGGACCGACTGTCAGGGTAAATGTTTTTTTTTTTTTCAAAACGCACGACATTTCCTTGGAAAATACCAATCCTGTACATGGAATGGAGTACACATGATTTTGTAATGACAAACAAAGAGCATATTAAGAAAATAGAGTATTAGATAGAATACTAGTTGTTAGACCTTTGCACAGTGGGCTTCAAATATTTTTACTCTAGTGAGAGGCTCGAGGACAGTGACTAACCCTTGACTTGACTTGACTTTATTCAGATCCACTTTTAGCTATTACAACATTATGTTGCCAGCTATTCTTCCAGTGGTCTACATAAAATACATTGATACACGCACAACATTACATACATATAAAACATAATATGTACATTGCAAACTATAAAACTGAGAGAAAAACAAGTTCATTTAGTGACTGTGTTCCAGTGGCAAGCCATACGGTAAAGGAAGCGATCCTTTCTGCATTGGTCCTAGGTTTTGACACATTGGTTGATATAATATGATGTTGAGTCTACATAAGAAATGATCATTCAGAAATATCTTTTTCACTGTTTTTTATGCCTCAGGTATTGTCCACCGAAGGAAACTCAAAAACCAAGATGAGAACTATCCAAGCTACTACAGCTTTGGATAACATACTAGTACATACCTCAATTAACATACGGGGTAAGTAAAACTAGCGGGGTGAGGCTAAAATTAAACCTAGAGTTGAGCAGCATCATGCCTCCACTAAGAGCCAACACTAATAAAATGATATTGTAGGCAAAGAATAAGCTACAATTACGACGCCATTAACCAAAACATAAGATGGCGGGCCACATTACAAGGTCAAGAATGACTAGGTTATTATGCCTTGAAATTCATAACTACCTCTTGCTTTTTTAATCCAACGCCGTTTAAATGAATGTTTTAGTCTATTTGGTTTTTTTACGATTTATTTGCTAACAAAGTATTTTTGAAATTCCAAGTTACCAGACCCCAGCCTGTAATTTGTAATATGTGACGAGTTTCAGCCAATAAAGGCACATAAATAACGTCATAATGACGGTTCATCGTGTCATGATGACGTGAATAATTCTAACTATTTTAATGTTCACTCCATTCACTGAACATTTCATAAGTCGTAATAATTAAAGTCTAACATTTATGCCAAAAAGCAGTTATAAGCAAATGGTTATGGATTTGGAAACGGTAAGACGTTTTAGATAGATATGAGTGAATGAAGATAATTTAGATATCAAATAGGAGACGTTGTTAGACAAAGTCGAGCTAAAGACAATTTTGGATTTCAATGGAGTCAATTAGCTCCTGTTGTTTTAGTTACAGGAGCTTAACTTTTTTCGGAGGGGGGGGGGGCTATGTCCAAAGTGCCAAAAAATTTCCTAGGCCTGCAGAGGGTGGGATTGTATGTTCTCTCGTATGGAACCTTTCGGCACTTGGGACACTCTCCCATTGTCTCCAGCTTGACTTTGTCAAATAATGTCTCCTATTGGACATCTGAAATTATCTTCATTCATAATAGGGTATAAAAGTCCAGGTTCTTCCAGATCACTTCGGTGTCACTGACGAAGGATAGTGATAATTTCTGAAACGTCTGGCCCTTTCCAAAATCATATCCAGTTTCTTGAGTAATTGCTTTTTTTGGCATATCTTATTACCTTGATGTCTAATCTTCACCGACTTAACAAAATACCTACGAACAATCGAAGGACATTACTAACACGTATTGCGAACCATTTTTTTACCAGAAAGAATGCGTTTTTTCTGTATTGTGTACTTAAAAATTCCCCTTGCAAAGGATTTTATAATATATATGTCATGTTTTGTACTTATTTTATGCATGTTGCATCTTTATAGGGACAACAGAAGATGATGGAAAACGTCACGTCATCGCGTTTGGTGGGCGAGGATCGACACTGGGCAAGTTCTCTCGCCTAACTGGACTTGCTGTTTCTGCTAGGAACGAAGTATTTGTAGCTGATCACGACAATAGCCGAGTCCAAGTATTCAACACGAAAGGCGTTTACATGCGTCATTTCTTGACCACTGTACCCGGAAAAGCCAGAGGTCAAATGTTTCTTGAAAGCATTTCTATTGACGACAAAGACGACCTGTGGGTGGTGGGGAGTATGAATTTTTTTTGGCTCCTATGTTGTGCAATACAACAACAGTGGTCTAGCTTTAAACATGTACGAGGTGCAACGTGCTAGTCACGCCCGGACATCTTCTGTTTAGTTTTGGCGGCTATGTTAGTGGTACTGAAAAGTTTACTTTTGTCCAAAGCATTTGTACTGACATTTTAGGCCGTATTTTCGTGGCAGATCGTGGTAGTGAGGTACTTGGAATTGGTCGGGTGTCCATGTTTACAAGTCGCGGACTTTTCGTTCGTCATGTTGTTACTACTGGGCTGAGGAGGATAAATCATATTGCAGTTAGTAAAGGACAGTTGGTAGTGACTGAAGTAAGGGATAACACGGTGACTATCTACAACATTTTACTAATGCGGACAGTAGCAGCGGACAGCTGGACACAGGTAGAAGCAAATATAAACAAAACATCATTTTCAAAATCTACATGAAATCTACCAAGATATATCAGGTCAACTCAGCAACATGCCTAGAACGACAAACAGGCTAGGGACTTGGGGTTAATTTAGAATTAGTGATAAGGTTATAATTAAGAGTCTTCTTGACAGCAAACTGTCTAGAAATCGCCCTAGGCATGGTGCCGACTTGTCCGACGTTTATTTTCATTCGAATAGGTCATATGTGCCCTAGAATGTGTTGTTGCATGTACCATGCGTTTCGAGAGAAAATTATAGAGATCTTACATTTTTACACTATTACATTCATTTACGGTAATGTTCAAAACTATGGATATGGCACCAGCATTTCTTGGCCTAATGACATGTATGGCGACTTTTATCATATATTATATAGATGTGTTTTCAAAATGATAGAATTCTGTACAAAAAGATACCAATGAAGTAATAGCAACGAATGTATGTTCTTTAAAGGTAGAGACATGGTTAATGACGAAAGGATTATTCATTATGTTGCAGAAATAAAAGGCTTGTCCTGAGATATTCAGATGATAAAGTCGTGTTTGTGTCCCGATGAAATACTTATTGGCTTAGCACACAGAAGCAGAAGTAGGTGGCTAGCCAATGGATGTGGCAGAGGTTTATTCGAAGGAAGGTGAAAGTTTACATACGATCACAAGTATTGCTAGCATGCAATATATGTATTTTGTTTCGGCAAAAGTACACTTTTAGAAACATTTGTAAGAAGAAATAGCACATCATTTTTTCACTCTTGCTTGCTTTTGCATGAAAATAATTTTACGAGTTTTGATTTCACTGGTTTTGATGTGATCAGTCAGAAAACAGTGCATTGGAAAAAACAATCAATTACATACATATTGGTCTGAGAGCAGAGAGGTGGCAATTAAGATATTTTTAAATCCAATTCGATTCATTTTCAATCAATTCTATCAAATAAGCCGACCTATTTTCTTGTGAAAAGGTCTCGACAATCAGTTTACATTTTTAAAGATTTCAATTCCCACAGGCTGATCTCAAATAAGCTTCTAGATTTTTGAGGCGTATGCATGTGCGGGTCAATCCCTCCCCATCGTCGACGATTTTTCTTTTTCGTACCGATCTTAGCACTGAAAAATCGTCAAAATGGCAAGTCTCAATCTGAGTTCAGTCCAGATCTGAACACAACATGTGGGGCGTTTTGTTTCTAAAATGTAGATGAAAGGAAACCCATGGCTAATACTGATACACAGTGGAAGCCGATTAATTGCACACCTCATTTCCAGCGAATTTCGCGCATTTATCCGTGTGGTGCAACAATGCACAGTTATGCAGCTACACAGCATCAGTTTGGAATTTTGGGATTCCGTGCAAGAAAAGTAGTGTGCAGTAATCCAGTGTGAAATTGTCCGGTAAATAAGCAAAGAACACATCCTATCCGTATCCACGGAATTCAGCTTTACTTTTCAAAACGGATCTTGGCTTTCATAAATAGATGAAACAACCACCAAATGTCTTCTGACACTTTACCCACAAAGATGTCAACCCGACATTTTCATGTTTTTGTAGGCTTTAATGACCTAATAAAAGCCATTTATACCAACTATACCACAGCTACTGATAACATTATTGATAATTAATGATATAAATACTGATGCTAAATGTTCTCAGGTCACCTGTAAGAAACTGTGAAAATTAAATAAAAATTTAGCCGAAATCGACTTCAATTGTCCAAATCAATATTTTCTATGCATGGCAGGCACATATTCCGCAGTATTTCACGTTAGAGGAGCAGAACGTACCATTGAAAATGGCCTACCTATTCTCTGATACATGCTTTCAACTAGGAACTCTCCTATATCCAGCCTCGTTTTATGCGAGAGCCGGAAAAATCCAAGATGACCGCCACATCTGGAATTTACTCTTGTGTAGGGCTGGGTACCGGTACAGTGTACCGGTACAAAACCGGTTTTTCTTATTGGACCGGTCCAGAAAAACCGGACCTGAAAAAATTCGGTGAACCGGATGTTGGACCTATTGGAAAATGAACAGATTATGTGATAAGGCATTCACATGTTTTAATTTTTTGGGGAGGCTTACCGGTCGAAGAAAATAACAAGAGCGAAGTAGAATAGAGTCTATAGTCATTTCTACCAAGTTTTACCATCAATCGTACAGAGGCAGTTAGCTTTGTGGGATTTTATAACGCCATTGGGAGTCCAATACTCCATGAAACAGATTTCTTTGTTGCAAAATGGACCAATGTTTCGAGCATCGTCTATTCACAAGTTTGCACAAACTGAACCAGGTTCAGGTCCGGACCTGGACCTGATCGTCTGGACCTGAACCGGACCTGGACCTGAATCTTCTGTACCGGTACCCAGCCCTACTCTAGTGACAAAACGCAGGCAATTTAGGCTAGTAAAATCGTTGTTGAAGTTTTTTAAAATTATGACAAAGGCAGGCGTTTTGTGACAATAAACATATACCAGCATGTGAATATACAGTCTCTTTTTTTAATTTATCTTATACACATTTACAAAATTTATCCAACCATCTATCCATTCAAATATTTTCTTTATTTCCAAAGAAAGCTGCTGGCACTGCATGAAATATCGGATTTACCAAACTTACCATTGGTGTGTAAATACCTGGTAAATCTGATGTACAATATTTACCCAAATTTAGCACATATTTACCCAGTAAATTTGGATAAATACGGGTAAATGCTGGTAATGCACCCTGATATAAGGCCTTAAACAGGGGTACATTTATTGCATTGTCAGGGATGGGCCCTCTTTTATGGCCTTATATAGGGGTACATGTGTTACATTGTTAGGGATGGACCCCGGTATAAGGCCTAATATAGGGGTGCATGTATTACATTGTCAGGGATGGACCCTGGTATAAGGCCTTATATAGGGGTGCATGTATTACATTGTCAGGGATGGACCCTGGTATAAGGCCTTATATAGGGGTGCATGTATTACATTGTCAGGGATGGACCCTGGTATAAGGCCTTATATAGGGGTGCATGTATTACATTGTCAGGGATGGACCATGGTATAAGGCCTTATATAAGGGTGCATGTATTACATTGCCAGGGATGGACCCTGGTATAAGGCCTTATATAGGGGTGCATGTATTACATTGTCAGGGATGGACCCTAGTATAAGGCCTTATATAGGGGTGCATGTATTACATTGTCAGGGATGGACCCTGGTATAAGGCCTTCTATAGGGGTGCGTGTATTACATTGTCAGGGATGGATCCTGGTATAAGGCCTTATATAGGGGTGCGGTGGTACCCACAGTGTACATAACACCCCACCGCCCTGAGATAAGAGTTATGTCAGGGCGAGGGTACTCGCAGTACAACACACCACCGCCCTGAGATAAGAGTTATCCCAGGGCGAGGGTACCCACAGTGTACAGAACACCACACCGCCCTGAGATAAGAGTTATCCCAGGGCGAGGGTACCCACAGTGTACAGAACACCACACCGCCCTGAGATAAGAGTTATCCCAGGGCGAGGGTACCCACAGTGTACAGAACACCACACCGCCCTGAGATAAGAGTTATCCCAGGGCGAGGGTACCCACAGTGTACAGAACACCACACCGCCCTGAGATAAGAGTTATCCCAGGGCGAGGGTACCCACAGTGTACAGACACCACACCGCCCTGAGATAAGAGTTATCCCAGGGCGAGGGTACCCACAGTGACAGACACCACACCGCCTGAGATAAGAGTTATCCCAGGGCGAGGTACCCACAGGTACAGACACCACACCGCTGAGATAAGAGTTATCCCAGGGCGAGGGTACCCACAGTGTACAGAACACCACACCGCCCTGAGATAAGAGTTATCCCAGGGCGAGGGTACCCACAGTGTACAGAACACCACACCGCCCTGAGATAAGAGTTATCCCAGGGCGAGGGTACCCACAGTGTACAGAACACCACACCGCCCTGAGATAAGAGTTATCCCAGGGCGAGGGTACCCACAGTGTACAGAACACCACACCGCCCTGAGATGAGAGTTATCCCAGGGCGAGGGTACCCACAGTGTACAGAACACCACACCGCCCTGAGATAAGAGTTATCCCAGGGCGAGGGTACCCACAGTGTACAGAACACCACACCGCCCTGAGATAAGAGTTATCCCAGGGCGAGGGTACCCACAGTGTACAGAACACCACACCGCCCTGAGATAAGAGTTATCCCAGGGCGAGGGTACCCACAGTGTACAGAACACCACACTGCCCTGAGATAAGAGTTATCCCAGGGCGAGGGTACCCACAGTGTACAGAACACCTCACCGCCCTGAGATAAGAGTTATCCCAGGGCGAGGGTACCCAAAGTGTACAGAACACCACACCGCCCTGAGATAAGAGTTATCCCAGGGCGAGGGTACCCACAGTGTACAGAACACCTCACTGCCCTGAGATAAGAGTTATGTCAGGATGGGGGCACCCACAGGGTATAGAACACCTCACCGCCCTGAGATAAGAGTTATCCCAGGGCGAGGGTACCCACAGTGTACAGAACACCACACCGCCCTGAGATAAGAGTTATCCCAGGGCGAGGGTACCCACAGTGTACAGAACACCACACCGCCCTGAGATAAGAGTTATCCCAGGGCGAGGGTACCCACAGTGTACAGAACACCTCACCGCCCTGAGATAAGAGTTATCCCAGGGCGAGGGTACCCACAGTGTACAGAACACCACACCGCCCTGAGATAAGAGTTATCCCAGGGCGAGGGTACCCACAGTGTACAGAACACCTCACTGCCCTGAGATAAGAGTTATGTCAGGATGGGGGCACCCAAAGGGTATAGAACACCTCACCGCCCTGAGATAAGAGTTATCCCAGGGCGAGGGTACCCACAGTGTACAGAACACCACACCGCCCTGAGATAAGAGTTATCCCAGGGCGAGGGTACCCACAGTGTACAGAACACCACACCGCCCTGAGATAAGAGTTATCCCAGGGCGAGGGTACCCACAGTGTACAGAACACCACACCGCCCTGAGATAAGAGTTATCCCAGGGCGAGGGTACCCACAGTGTACAGAACACCACACCGCCCTGAGATAAGAGTTATCCCAGGGCGAGGGTACCCACAGTGTACAGAACACCACACCGCCCTGAGATAAGAGTTATCCCAGGGCGAGGGTACCCACAGTGTACAGAACACCACACCGCCCTGAGATAAGAGTTATCCCAGGGCGAGGGTACCCACAGTGTACAGAACACCACACCGCCCTGAGATAAGAGTTATCCCAGGGCGAGGGTACCCACAGTGTACAGAACACCACACCGCCCTGAGATAAGAGTTATCCCAGGGCGAGGGTACCCACAGTGTACAGAACACCACACCGCCCTGAGATAAGAGTTATCCCAGGGCGAGGGTACCCACAGTGTACAGAACACCACACTGCCCTGAGATAAGAGTTATCCCAGGGCGAGGGTACCCACAGTGTACAGAACACCACACGGTCCCACAGTGTACAGAACACCTCACCGCCCTGAGATAAGAGTTATCCCAGGGCGAGGGTACCCACAGTGTACAGAACACCTCACTGCCTTGAGATAAGAGTTATGTCAGGATGGGGGCACCCAAAGGGTATAGAACACCTCACCGCCCTGAGATAATAGTATTGGGGACAAAGCATAAAAGTTGAACACAGTCATCATTACCAGTCGACTAGCTTTTTAGGCCTTGAGTGAAATTGTAGGTGTAGTTCATTCATGAATGAGTCTCTATTAATAAGTATTTTACCATGATTGTTTACCATACTTAGAATTACATAACGGGCCCCTTATATATTTATGAAGAAAAATGCTTCAGTTAAAACTCAAGACAGTTCACAATCACAGATCTTATGTATTTATATGCTACACAGTTTGTGATAAATAACAAAGGTCACAGCTTTTAGTTAAAACAACTCTAAAATCTACAGTGAAAAATCCAAAAGATAACAGGTCAATCTTTAAACAGATGCTGTAAAGCAAACTTGAATCTAACCAAGGAAGATAAGCTTTACACATTGTGTCACAAATGTCCCCCATGGCCTTCTTGCTGTATTGGGTCCTAAAAGGTCAACTTCTGACCTCAGGGTCAACATCCTAAAGGCCACAGAAATACTACGATCTGATTGGACCGTCGGAAACGCATGCGCACCATGCGGGCGGGACGATTACAAAAAGTCGTTACGAGATATGAGATCAGACATGACTACGGGGTTTTACGTATCGTTTTCTACGCTACAAATGGCACAAGGAGTCTGCTATGGTCGGTCAGCAATTTGGGAGAGGCTTGTGAGTGTAGGGGGAATATGGTGTAAGCTCAAACGGACGGAAAATTATCGTGAATGATGTTTTAGTTGTACGTTTGGCGGCCGCCCCCCTCCCACCCTGGGCGGCGCACTCCTCCCCGCAGGATCCAACGTGTACTTCGGTGAGTAGAAAATATATAGACTGTGCTTGCCTTTCAGTGTGCTTCGTTTTTTAAGCAAAAAGTAGGTTCGCTTTTGCTTTTCCCACTTGTTTTGTTATTGACATGTAATCGTTAGAAACAAATTTGTCTCCAACTAACCTACCCCCTCCCCCATTTAATAGGAAAATGTATTGGACAACAGGCATTTCGTATCTGGTTTTATGATACAAAACAGCAACAGCACTTGATGGGTGAATAATTGTGCGTTGATAAGAGAATTAATTTGTAGTCACATACATACTGTTAAACTTGAAACCAGTAGGATTAAATTAATGCTTCCAAATGATTATTTATATTTTATAGATTATACTAGTACTATACATATTTAAATATATTTATTCATGTATTCGTTCAAATCATGGCTGGCATCACACAGCCAAGGCTGTCGATCAAGTTGTGACTATTATTATCAAGGGCTAACCTTTAACAATTTGAACACTGTTCAGTAACTGACAGTTGTTTGGTCACTAATTTGATGACTATTATATTTAAGGTATGGATTTAAGTCACGGTGTGTATGTATTAAATTCAGGGATGGCTGGATCTGATTGTGTCATTATTTCCCTTTTTATATGCCTCCAGTACAGCTGCAGTAGATACCTCCTTCAGACATGCAGCACAAGTTGTGAGGGTGGATAGCCAGAAGTAAAGCAAGCATCAGCCAGAAGTTTAGCTGCTGAGTACTTCAATGCTGCTACACACTCCATAGGTAAGCCTCAAAACTACAGTCCTGCATGACCAATATCATCATTGGCATGTACTTCAGTGTTTACCGAGGCATGCCGTTATCATGATTCTGCTTAGTCTGGTTTTAGTTAGTTGTTGTGATGGGACGAAGCACAACTACCCCAGTTATGTCAAAATCGTGTGACATGTTCCTTGATTGCTGTGTATATATTTTTTATTTGTGTCATACCTGATAACATTTGATAGGGGTGTTCCAGACCGGATGATGATTTTCCGTATCACACAGGCTTTTTATTTGTATTAGACAGGTTTCCATCAATTGAATAGAACATACTCAACTCAAGCGAATGGAGTTCTTTTGTTCGAATTTTTCTCGAATTGATGTTATTTAAAGAATAGAGTTGTTTGCACCGTGCAGGTTGAAACAATGTAGCGAGTTTTATCCTTTTTATGAGTAGTTTAGCAATTAAATTGAGAGTTTTCCGACCTGGATATGATATACATGTATAGAATACAACACGGCGGAGTATTCTGTATCACCTAAGGTACCAGGATCACCTGAAGGCCGGAGGGTGATCCGACCCGTAGGAGGGGTGGGACCGAGGATGATGTATTTCAATACACCATGTTTTATTTTATTTGTAACATACCTACCTGAGAAAACACAAGTTTCGATGCAAAACGCGCCAGAAGTTAAAAAAAATTTGGTGTCCTCGAACAAAAAAACAGTTACAGCAGCAATTTTAACGTCTGAATCAGGTATTCGAATTTTAGACCACGCCGCCCTCGGTGTGGGTAGAGTATGTTTGAAGTGTTCGATGGAAGCCTGTGTGATACAGCTTTTCATTGCCCGGTCCAGAAAACCCGTATCGACCAATATCGTGGCCCAGGTATGACGACACGAAATTTACATGAAAAATACAACACAATGTATTCGGCATTACTCTCAGTCCCAGCCCTCCCACGGGTCGGATCGCTTGACCCAGTCAGGCTGGTACACCATGTTGTTGTATTCTATATTTATCAATTTTCAGTACACATGGGGACTACCCTTCAGTTGCAAATTTAAATAGGCTAGATTTCCACACATAGATTTATATTCTGTGATACTTTTGTTTTATCATGTAGGAACTGACTCACCACACAAAGGACTCCAAACTCATGCCAAGAAGTTCAGCATTCAGACACAGAAGAAGGCAGCCTGTGCTTGTTTGGACCCTACACGGAGTGCTTCGCAGCAGTGGACTTGAATATAGATGACAAGAGGATGTCTGTACGCAGTTCCACAGAATGTACTAGTAACTCAGGTGTTCACAGTTTGGCTGGACTTTAAAAGTTTACTCATCTGTATTTCAATATCTTTATTGACAACAACTTTGTTCTTTTATGTGATTGCTGTTAACCTAAGGGCCACTAAAATCTTCATAGCTTTGAAGACTTCCAGTATGAAGCAAATTGTGTTTCACTGTTGTGTGATTGTATGAACCGTGTGATTATGATACATTTTACATAATTGTCAGAATTACATTGTACCTACACAGGTCCCATACAATATGCTTGTACCTGCATATACAGGTGGTATTTTGAGCCCTGACATGCATCTGACCCTCACCCTTCTCCAAAGGAAATGGATTTCTTAGCCAGATCACTTGGTTGTTTTTAATCTGTTATGAACTTATTAATTCCCCAATCTATGAAGTTTCGAAAATGATGAATTGTTGCTTGAATAAACATGTAGCATCACATGATGCTAATACTAGTAATAGGATCATGTTGGCAAAGTGTAAAACAATACAGGCCCCATTGAATGTTACATAAGTCTTTCATAGGTCATTAATGCACTGCATTTCAGTGTCATGTTACTGTTTCTTTCATTCATCTTGATCATAGTTGCACATTTTGCTTTTTACATTTGTTAACAGTGACAGCATAGTTTGGATGTTGCACACAATATATGATACAACTGTTACAGTACACAGTAAGTACATTGCAAATTCTTAACTGAGTGCTTATTGTAGTCTCCAACTTCCAAGCAGACATGTCAGCTTGTCCAAGTAGGGACAAATAAGTTTCCATGGGATTTCTGTCCTTTGTAGTCTATTCAGTTATCTGCCTGCCAGTTGGTTCACTCCTATTACTCAAGTCCCCTATTAGTATTTGACCAAGCCAGAGTCTGGTAGAGACTGGGCTAATTGCAGATGAAATGTGATGGGCAAATAGTGTATGGCAAAAATATTGTATATAATTTCTAAAGCCTGTTTGTCAGTGCACAATGACGGAGACTGATGATAGGTTTAGATAGTGTGTGATGATAAAATACTTTCTTAAATATCATCCATGATAAAAGCTGCTTGTAACTGATCAGCTTGTACACAGGACAGTTGACCAATGTTCAATCATGCTATTAACATTAGCTATATAGCTTATAAGAAAAGGCCACAATTGTATATCTGTTATTTATCTGTTTACCCTTTAGAAATCCTAACTGTCATTGTTGATATGTTTATCCAATAAATAATGCTGAGTTTGGCCACAAATCGTGTTATGATTCAAAATCATGGGTAATTCTGGGGAGTAATCGGTTAACTACCGGCTAAATATGGGTAAAGGGGGGCATATGATATTATTCTGGTAAAGGTTGTATAAATCCAAGGTAAATACAGCTAAATGTGGGTAAAGAGGGATAAATATAGCATTGAATATTCTGGTAAAGGTATGTATAAATCCAAGGTAAATATGGGTAAATACAGCTATATGAGAAATACTCCGCATGGTAAATGTCGGTAAATGCGCAAAATATATGAGAAATACCTCGTACGGTAAATCTCGGTAAACGCATATTTACACGAACCTGGTAAATGTGGGTAAATCAGGCAAACATTACCCGCTATACCATGCGGGTAAATGCCTGGTATATTTGCACCTTTACCGGCGGGTAAATGTCGATAAATCCCTGGTAAATCTAAACTTTACCCGGCTATACATCGCATTTACCAATGGGGTAAATTCGACTTTTCATGCAGTGTGGAAGGTCCTAACTTTTATATAATCTTCCCAAGTACAAGACCTATTTATTAGTAATCACAGCCAAAAATCTGTGACAATTGATTACCATGAATAAAAAAAAGTTTCTGCTTTCGAGCCTGGTAAGTTTGTTGGTACATATAATTCCAATGTGGATGGCGCAGTCACAAATAAAATGAAATTGAAAAAAATCGCAACCATATGGTCTGAGAGTTGAGAGACAATAGTTATAATCATTTTGTCAAAAGGTAATTCCCAAAATTTCTAATCATTTCTGTACAATAAGCTGGCACCTTTTTTTTTATTTTGCTAAATGTCTAGACAATAAGTCTAGCTCTGCTTACCTCCACGTTTCTTGTTTTCGTCTACGTTTCTAACGGGACTCAAATCCAGCATATTTCACAACTTGCGAACACCTCCTGGTATCAATGAACACAGCCCCTGGTTGCCATATTGCGTCGTAGAAACTCGAGTTTATCTACCAGGAGAGAAATCAGGAGACGTTTATCAGTCTAAAGTGAAAAAAGAGACACGAGAAGACAACGTTTTACCAGCGATACACACGCATAAGGTAGGTTAGAATCATAGTCGATCATTACAAATTATTAGGAAGTTTTTTTTTATAGTTTTTTTTGTAGAGATAACAGAAAATCTGCATAGGAACGAACCATCTTTTCTGTTTTAAGACAAATATAAACGATGAAATTTTGTAGACATTGCTTTTCAGTAAGTAAAGTGTTCGTGTTTATTGGCACAAATAAAATGAATCATAATAATGCAAAAGTGCAAGGGTGGCTGGAAGACTGAAAAGCTTTGAATATAGCAGTATCAATGAAAAACAAACCAAATGCACGTGAAATACTCATGATATCAGAAAATATCACATGGAGCATTAATGGTGCATGAATGGAATAGACAAAAGGATTGTACATTTGAACAGTGTTTGTTTTTGATTTACAATGTTTTCTGTTGCCCTGCATCCCATCAGGTATCTCAAATTAACTGCGGTAACGATGCAGCGAAGAGACATCCCAACCATTCAGACAACGCAAGGAGGAGTAACTTCTAGTGCTGCTGTAGAGCCACAGTCCATACAGACGCAGCTTTTGGACGCCACCGTTGATCCTACACCTGGAACAGATACCTTCGTGGCTGAAGATGTACATTGTGTATATGGAAATGATGATAATATTGTGGCTGAAGATGTACATGTATATAAAAGTAATGATCATGTGGTTAAAGATGTACTTTTATATGAAAATGATGATAACGTGGCTGAAGATGTATGTAAAAATAATAATGATGATGTGCCTAAAGATGTATCTAAAAATGATGATGTGGCAAAAGATACAGATATAAAAGATGATGATGTAAGCGAAAATAATGATGGTGTGCCTAAAACTGTATATAAAAATGATGATGTGGCTAAAGATGCATATGAAAATGATGATGTGGCTGTAGCTGTATATGAAAATGATAACGATGTGGCTAAAGATGTATATGGAAATGATGATGTGGTTGAAGATGCACATGAAAATGATGATGGTGTGGCTGTAGCTGTATTTGAAAATGATAATGATGTGGCTGTAGATGTATTTGAAAATGATGATGATGTGCCTGAAAATGTATATGAAAATGATGATGTGGCTGAAAACGCATATGAAAATGTTGATGATGTGGCTGAAAACGCATATGAAAATGATGATGTGCCTGTAGATTTATATGAAAATGACAGTATAGATAATGATGAACATGAATACCAGGATCTTGATGGACCAACAGGAAAGGCCAAACCTCCTTCAGGTGAGCCAAATACAACGAAAGGAAGTAAACAAGAACTTAAAGTCACTTTTTTTATTTTATAGTCCTATATTTCACACCTATCTCTGAATTTTCTGACAATATCCTTAAAATTAATGTGTTGATCTCCAAGAAAAGCTTCTTAGACTCGTAACCCTTTATATGCACATAACTACTAGTCTAAATGGCGTACGTTAAAATCATGAAACGTTTAGCTGTTTCTAATATTCAGTTTGCAACAATTTCATACATAAATAGCTAAGTCGTTTCCATGAGAACAGGACCCTTATCGGTGTGACATTGTGGTTCACAGCCTTTATGCAATCTCATTTAATTGAATATGGCATTTTGTTTCCATGCGCAGCCAAATATGCATAACTTATTGGCTATTTGGTTGATTTTCTAAGCCAAGTCTAGCATCCGTTCATGTGTACAATGCGGGTGCCAGATGTAGACTGTGCAGTGAGCGTTTACACTTCAGTACAATATTCAAGTGTATTGAGTGCTTTCATAGTACATGCATGGTCCTCAACGAAATGCTTACAGTTTATATTTAGTGCTTTCATAGAACATTTATTGTTATTAACGTAGTGGTTACAGTTTATTACTGTGAAATTCTATTATAATATGAGAAAGTAATGTTAGACTGTCTAAACTTTTTCATTTGTTACAGACAATAGACCTGCACCTCGTTGCCCGATGCGTCCTACCCGCTCATGCGCACAGCTCGTTTGTGCAGTCATCACGGCATCCGTTGCAGTAGCAATGATCCTGTCAGGAGTCTTTATCGTTTCGCCCCAGCAAACTCATCGGCAGAACTATCCGTATCCTACACGACCAACTGTCAAGGTAAATGTCTGGCAGCCCCCCAAGCTTTATGTATTACATATATACATTGCATTTGCTAATTAAAGACAAACCCCAAAACAGCCCTAACATTTGCAGACAGTTGCCAATTTTCTGTTTGGCTACATCTTCTTTGCCAATTTTCTCTGTTATCCTAAATTAAGAAAATGTAACCTCTTTTTCAGACGACAACGCTTCAAGCAGATCACACCACGGTTAAATATCCATCCACAACATACGAATATACCAATACAGTGAGTATCATTGATACATAGCTGTACTGTATGTTCCAATCGCCTTCTACCGAGAAACGTGTCCAGCAAACGGATGTGTCATTTCATTTGTCAGGACTGCTGATTTAATATCGAAAAATGTGATGCGTATGTTTTACTGTGCGGCTTGTCATTTAAGATAATAATAAAGAAAATGTAATCTCTGTTTCAGACGACAACGCTTCAAGCAGATCACACTACGGTTAAGTATCCATCCACAACATACGGATATACCAATAGTGTGAGTATTATTGATACATAGAGTGGAGTGCACATACTTCGTAATTACGGCGATCTAGTGCCAGGAATACATATGATAATCAAGTATTGACATACCAGTTGATCTTGATGGGCATATTCGGTTTGGAATATATATTCCCTTGTAAGAGAACAATGATTAATTATCAAGTTTACAAACATTCAGCACAGAAAGTGACCTTCTTGTATAATTATTGTCGAATCGCCTCTGGTTGATTTTGTGACTTTGAGCCTACATAAGAAATGAGACAAATTAATAAAAGATATTATTACAGATAACAAGCCATCAGAAGCAGAGAAAGAAAACCATATGTATTACACTTGGAATTGCTATAGCGTGATACCAGATTTCTAATCAATTAAAAACATACCATTAACACATTGATAAATGATAAGGCATAGAATATACAAGAGTAACCCCAACTTCTTGTGCTTTCTCTTGGTCTTTGGGACAGTAAACGTAACCCTTTTCAGACCGGGCTTTTTTGCTCATCCCTTGAAGGGGGGGGGGGGGCTTTTGAGGCCCTCCACTTCTAAGTCCTATAACTCTTAAACGACGTGTTGTATAGCCACTAGGACATTTTTAGGACATGATATACACATAATGTCTAACAACTGTAAGAAGTTTGACGTTACGATGACGGATTATGACGTAATTATGACGTCATCAATTTCAATGTACTGGCCGGACCCATGAAAAAAGTTTTTTTTTCAGAAAACTTTTTGCTACAAAATTGTAACAGCATGTGCTGATAACAGAAAGATAATGTTTGTTACGACTTGTGTTGCCAATAGCAACATCAATGACGTCAAAATGACGTCATAAAATGACGTTATGCACATCTAAGATAACAGTTGGACTCCCCATATTATATCCAAAACCTTGAATTTTCAAAAATACTTTTTTTCAAACAAATAAGCACAAAAGGCAATGGAAATAGACTAAATACATTCATTAAGATGGTTTTTGATGAAAAAATACCAGGTAGTTACAAGTTCTGAGAGATAATAAGCTACTTATTCTTGATCTGGCCATACGGTCCGCCATCTAGGATTTGGGCTAATGACGTCATCAAATTAGCAGAATTTATGTATATCTTATTATGAAAGATATTCTAAGATTTTATTTATGTAAGAAAAAAGCAGTAATATAGCAAATAAACGTAAAAAAATACATTGTTAGAACCAAAATTAGCGATTTTTGGCAAAACTGCCTGTCAACAAATGGGACAAGAAAAACTGGAAAATTTGTCAAACTTCGTAATATTGTTGCTAACAATATTTTAGGAAAACTCATTAAATTTGGTGGCTCTATCATAAGTCGTTCTGGCGTTATACGACATCAAATTTGGCGTGGACCTCAAAAGCAACCACCCCCCACCCCCGGTCTGAATATGGTTAAGATTTATCCCTGTAGCTTGATGTCGTTTGATTGGCACTAGACCAACGGCAAGTATGTCGTTGCTGCAATATTCTATAAGTATAGATACTTATGTAAACTGTTTATTTATTTCTCAGGTTTTGTTGTCCACCGAAGGAAACCCAAAAACCAAGATGAGAACTGTTAAAACTACTACAGCATTAGACAACATGCGTACCTCCATTTACATACGGAGTAAGTCAAAACTAGCTCCATTTCTAATTAGAGTTCAACAACAACATCATACATCCATAAATAGAATAGAATTGAATAAAATCATAGAATTGAATAAAATCATACCTCAATTAAAACCTAGAGTTTTGCAGCATGATACATAATCCAAAACTAGAGTCCAGCAGAATTATGAGAACAGCAGAACAACCATCAAAAACTAGTTAGATATCCTCATTCGTCGATTTTAAAACTAGAGTTCAACAAGATTTCAAACTAGATTTTAGCAACATCATACTGCGATCAAAACCAGTGTTTAAGAATACCATACCTTCGTACAATCGAAGCACATTTGAGACACTTTTTTTCAAAATAATATTTGGCTAAAAGAATTTGCTTCTTCTGTATTAAGAGTTAATAATCCACCTTACAAAGGATTTATGTCTTGTTATGCCAATGTAAAAAAAATGATGTCGCCTGCCTTTACGACTTGATATGCAGCAAATTATAGACAACATCACTGGTCTCTTCATTTTTCCACAGCCCCTTTCATGTTTTAAAAATATACCACTACATTTATATTGATTGATGGCTTGGAAGATTATTATAACACGGGTTGCACTGCACGAAAACGATTTCACCACCCGAAAAATGGCTGTCGCCTGAGAAGAAAGGAAGAATTCAAATAGCAGCCAAACATTCAACAATTCAGGTCCCAGAATGATTGTTCGGCAGGTGAAACCAGCTACCCTGGTGAGGCCCTCTGACCGATCACGTCAGATCGCTCCTGTCACTGATCTTGGGGGCTGTGTGAGGTTGTTTATACTTGTCACCAGATTCGGTAACAAACGTTACCAGAACAAGTACATGTTTGACATGGTTATACCATCCGCGTAAACGATTAGAAATCGCCGTTTTTGTGACGCTTTACAGTTTATCTGGTTTTCTAAAGAAACAAGAAAGAGTCATTGATTGCCACTTATATCTCACCTTGCTTAACAAAATGTTGTACAGAAATGACTGTAACAAACGTTACCGTTCTTCGATGCTTCTTAAGCTTCTATATGACCTCGTGTAAAAATGCTGCCTCCTTTTTGAATGTCCCTAGGGATGTCCACTTATATCTAAATGATGTAGCCTGTAATTTTAATCCTCTCAAAGAAAAGAGGGTAAAGGTTACTGTGTGTGTAACAAACGTCACCGGTAATGTTTGTTACCTGCCCTGTAATACATAACCGATAGTTAAGAAAATATTAATAAGTTGCCATTTTTTGGCTATGGTTACAGTAGGGATTTTCCTAGTAAACAGGTTGGTTTCACTGAAAAAAAGCCGATCATTTTTACGAACAAAAAAGTGCCCTTTTTATATTTGAATAAGAACGAGTGTTATACGACTTCTATTCTGTTCCGTACTTATTATATTTGTGTTACATCATTATAGGGACAATGGAAGCTAGTGGAAAACGCCACGTCATCACGTTTGGCGGGCGGGGATCGACACTGGGGAAGTTCGCTCGTCTAAGTGGAGTTGTTGTTTCTTCTAGAAACGAGATATTTGTGGCTGATCTTGACAATCATCGAGTCCAAGTATTCAACATGAAGGGTGTTTACATTCGTCATTTCTTGACAACTGTACCCGGGAAAGGTGAAAGAACAAATGCCATGTTTCCTGGAAACATTTATATTGACGAAAATGACAACCTGTGGGCAGTGGGGAATGTTAGAGTTGCTGGCTCTTATGTTGTACAATACACCAAGGATGGTATAGCTTTGAGCAAGTTTGAGGTGCAACGCAGTAGGCAGGTCAAAAGGATTGCAAGGGATCCACAAAGTAATCACATTTTCCTCACAAAAGGTGACTGGTTTGGAAATGAGCTCAACATATACCAGCCAAACGGGTCGTTTGTTAGGAAGTTTTATCTTGATTCATTTTCAGAATCCATCGTGGTAACAAGGGATGGAAACATTCTTACTGCAGGAAATCACATGGTTTGCGTTTATAACCAGACCGGAAATCTTTTGTTCAGTTTTGGCGGCTATGGCAGCGGTGATGGACAGTTTATTTTTGTCCACGGCGTATGTACTGACATGTCAGGCCATATCTTAGTGACAGATCGTGGTGGGGTGCGTGGAAATGGTCGGGTGTCCATGTTTACAAGTCGCGGACTGTTCGTTCGCCATGTTGTTACTGGGCTGGGGATGATAAATCATATTGCAGTTGGTAAAGAAGGCCAGTTGGTAGTTACTGATGTTGGGGATAACACGGTGACTATCTACAAGACTTACTAATGTGGACAGTAGCAGCGGACAGCTGGACAACATAGGTGCAAATATAAACAAAACATTATTTTCAAAATCTACATGAAATCTACCAAGATATCTCAGGTCCACTCAGCAACATGCCCAGAACGACAAACAGGCTAGGGACTTGGGGGTGATTTAGAGTTAGTGATAAAGTTATAATAATTATTAAGAATCTTCTTGACAGCAAACTATCTAGAAATCGTCCTAGGCATGGTGCGACTTGTCCGGTATTTATTTTTATTCTATACGTCGTATCTGTATCTGTATCTGTATCTATATAGCCGGTATAACAGCCGTTCGGCGTAACACACCAGCTATGGTCCCTAGTATGGTCCCTAGAATGTGTTGTTACATGTAGTAGACTTTGGACACGACTTAGATATTCGTATTCTATTGGACACAAAAGAAGGACAGCAATTTGTAACCTTCTTGTGGTGTATTGTCATGCTACAGCATATACATGTTTTATAGACCACAGCTGAGGGCATAGTTTTTACATTCATTTTAGACAAATGTGAGATTCAATCACATCACGTGTCTACTTGTTAATAAAACTTGACGATGATGTCTGAACCCTTAACGATTTTTAAGCTTATCTTTTGGATTAAAAACGTGCTGTGAAATAAAATTAACATATAAATGTTACATTTCCACACTATGATATTTATCGACGATAATGTTCAGAGCTATGGATATGGTGACCTTTTTACCAGAATTTCTTTGCTTAATGACATTTACAGTGACTTTTATCACCGAGACTAGATGTGTATTCAATATAATAGAATTATGTTAAAAAGATACAACACCTGGCTTGATATAAACAAATGTAAGGCATTTTAAGAAAAAATGGCCAGATGGCAAAAAATTGTTTTTATGTTGTTACATGCAGAAATAAAAGGAGATAATCATAAAGTCATGTTGGTGCTCCGTTGCAACACTTTTTGCCTTAACACAAAAGCTGAAATAACTGGCTAGCCCATGGACGTGACACAAGCTTATTCGAAGGAGAGTGAAAACAACAACAAAATAAAAGTATTACTTAGATGTTATTTTTTTCGGAAAATATAGTTTTTTGGACACATTTGACCATCAATTGTAAGAAAAATAGACACATAATTTTATCACTATGAAAACAATTCTCCTAAGTTTGATTTCACTGGTTTTAATGTGATTAGTCAGAAAAATGGTGCAGTGAAAAAAAAACAATTAATTAAATACGATTCGATTCGTCTGAGAGCGGTAAGGTGGTAATCAAGGTTTTTCAAAAATCCAATTAGATTTATTTTCAATCAATACTGTCCAATACGCCAACCTATTTTCCTGTGAAAAGGTCTAGACAATTAGTTTACATTTCTACAGATTTTAAAGATTTCAATTTACACTGATCTCAAATGAGCTTCTAGATTTTTGTGGGGTATAGATGCGTGCATGTGCGGGTCAATCCCCCCACCAACCATCGACGACGATTAGCACTAAAAAACGTCAAAATAGCAGATCTAAATGTGCCACAAATCATCCCACAATGATCTAAATACAACTTGTGTGTGTGTGTGTGTGTGTGAGGGGGGTTATGTTTCTAAAACCATGGCTTATATTGATATACAGTAGAAGCCGATTAATTGCACACCACATCTACAGCGAATTTCGTGCATTTATCTGTGTGTTACAACAATACAAAGGTATCCAGGTAGACAGCACCGGTTTGGAATTTTGGGATCCCGTGCAATTAAGAGAGTGTGCGGTAATCCATTGTGCAATTAACAACACATCCGACACGTACTCCGCCTTCACCACGGAATTTAGCTTTACTTTGCAGAAGGGATCTTGGCTTTCATATGTCGATTGAACAACCATCGACTTTTAACCAACCGTCTTTTAACTCTCTACCTAGATTTTCATTACCCAATAAAAGCTGTTATACCACAGATACGGATGTCAATTAATTATATAAATGCTGGTGCTAAATGTTCTAGGTCACCTGCAGTATTTCAAGTTGTAGGAGCCTCGTTTTAAGACATGAGCCAAAACAAAAACAAGATGGCCGCCACATTTGGAAATTACTCTATTTACAAAACGCAAGCAATTTAGGTTATTAAATCGTTGTTGAAGTTTTTTTTTAAAGTTTGACATAGACAAGTGTTTTGTGCTGGCCGGTCAAAATAAACATATACCAGCATGTGAATGTTTCAATGTACAGTCTCTTTATTTTATTTTATACACATTCACATAGACATTCTATCCATTTATTCATTCAAATATTCTTCTTTATGCTCTTGAATTCTGCCCCTCGAATGTGCCTCTAGTTACAAAGAAAGCTGGTAGAGGATCCTAACTTTTATTTTATCTTCCCGAGTACAAGAGCTATTTATTAGAAATTCCAGTCCAAAATCTGTGACAATTGATTGCCCCAAATACAATATAAAACGTTCTGTTGCAATAAGTGGGAAAGCTAGTCGTATGTAATATATACAAAAAAAAAAAACATTTTTATGACTTATAGAGGTTTCTGCTTTCAAATCCCGTAATTTTGCTAATTCATGTAATTTGGATGTGGATGGCTCACAAATGAAATGAAATTTAAACGTGATTATATAGGTCCGAGCGTTAAGAGACAATAGTTATAATAATTTTTTTTTCAAAATTTGATTCCAACCATTTCCAATCATTTCTGTCCAATAAGCTGGCAACATTTTTTTTAATGGCTAGACAATTAGTCTAGCTTCACTTCAGTTTCAACAGCAGAGAAATTACCTCCACACAGCAAAACGTTGTATCAGTGACACATACGCATAAGGTAGGTAAAAATCGTTATTTTAGGAATTGAGCATTGTCAATTATTCTTTTTTCCATACTGATAACTAATTGCCAAGTACTATTTTTTCCATACAGATGAATAATAGAAAATCTACAGTAACTCAGTAACAAACCATTTTTTTGAAATATTAACAACAATAGTTAATAAATTTTGTTTTTCAGAAGGTAACGTGTTCAGAGTTCATTGGCACGAAGAAAAGGAATCAAATAACGTTAGCACCAGATTAATAAATGTTGAGGGAAAATCCGTTTTATTCCACTTTTTATAACTTGATAATCAGAAAAAGTTGTGAAAAATTGTATCAAAATCAAACTGACATGTCGGGGCTATTGCCCCGTTTAAGTCTGAATCAGTTGTCTCGTCTTGATTTTATTAGAATGTATGAAGAACACTTGGGGTGATTTCCTGCTAGTAGCTCTGGGTGAGTGCCCTACTAGTAGCTTTGGGGGATTGCTCTGCCGGTATTAATATTAACGAACAATAACTTAAATATAGTGGCATGTCAAATATCAGTGAATTCAGAAAAATATCAAATGCAGCATAATGGAGAATGGGTAAATTTAAAGTAGGCATAATAATTGAACATCTAAACAGAAACAGATGGCATACAGTGTTTGTTTTTGATTTAGACGTTTTCTGTTGCTCTACACCTTTAGGTATCTCAAAAGAACTACAAACAACAGCAAAGTGACGTCCAAACCATTAAGACAATTCAAAGAGGAGTGACGTCTAGTTTAACTGTAGAGGTACGGTCTATAAGGACAGAGCTCTGGGACGTTGATCATACACCTGGGACAGATACCGTCATGGCTGAAAATGTACAATATGTATATGGGGATGATGGTGGAATTGTTGTTGAAAATGTATATCAAAATGATGACAATGATGTGGCTGAAAATGTATATAAAAATGATGAGAATTATATTACTGATGATGTATATAAAAACGATCATGATATGGCTGAAAATGTTTATGAAAATGATGAAGATGTAGCTGAAGTTGTATATGAAAATGACGAAGTTGTTGCTGAAGATGTATATGAAAATGATGACGATGCATATGTGGCTGCAGATGTATATGAAAGTGATGAACATGTGGCTGAGAATGTATATGAAAATGATGATGATTTGGCTAACAATGGATCTGAAAATGATGAAGTTGTAGCTGAAGATGTATATGAAAATGACAAAGTTTTGGCTGAAGATGTATATGAAAATGACAATGTAGATGATGATGGACATCTGTACCAGGATCTTGATGAACCAGTCGAAAGTGCCAACCCTCCAACCAGGTAAGCCAAATGTTGTGCACCTTTTTAAGTAAACAAAGAATTTGACTTACTTTTCATCAGCTATAATTCTGTGCATGTCTATTTTTTCCATTAAGAACTATTTCCAATGTAAATATTTGCAAATAGATATACTTAAGTTCTGAAGTAATCTAATTAGTGGGTTGCTTTGCTTGAATTCAGAAAAGGCTCTCCTCTTAGTTTCTTAAAAAGAAATTGCAACGCCAGAAAATCAACTATGCCTATCGTTGTTTCCATGAGAACTGGTCTCTCCCTGACATATTTGAGAAATTTAACAAATGGTTAATAAACGGTTTGATTGTTAAATAACATGGTTTGATGTAACTTTGATTTTTTTTATTACATTCCGATTGTTAAGAGATAGTTAAAATATATGACAATGACAATGACAATATATACACTTACTACAATGTAATACTAAAATACTTACTACACAGCGATGAAAGACAGACTGTTCTGGAAGTCGAACTTTACTTGCTGCACAGAGATTGACTAATGATGATAATGATTAATGTTTAACTATAATCTAAATAATCAGTTCCCACAGACACAGACAAGGGACCTGCACCCCGTGGCCCGATACGCCCTTCCCGCACATGCGCACAGCTAGTTTGTGCAGTCATCACGGCATCCGTTGCAGTAGCAATGATCCTGTCAGGAATCTTCATCGCCGGGCCTCTGGAATCCCGCCCGTCCAACTATTCATATCCTACAACACCAAATAGGCATATCAAGGTAAACTCCTTTCTAAAGGTTCTTCCTTCCCTGGCGTGAAACATATACAGTCAAACCTGTATTAGCGGCCACCTTTGCATAGCAGCCACCTGGCCATAGTGGCCACTTTTTGTCGGTCCCTTGGATTCGTAATGATTAAGAAATAGGCTTAGCGGCCACCTGTCCAACGCGGCCACGGCCACACGATTTCCGGTCCCGTTGATACAGAAACACTGCTTATGCAACCATACTGCAGCCTTATGTCGTCCTTCACTGACTTTAAAATAGTAGTTTACGAGGATTTGGAGTTCCTGACAGGGTCATTTTGGCGGTAGCAATAAAGTGCAAGTCTTTGTCGTTGAAGTTACCGATCGAGACAATGTTACTTGGTGAGAAAGATTAGTGGGAACTGAAATCATGTGTAGCTTGATCATGGTCAATTGATCAACATTTTCTCCATAGTGGCCACCTGTCTATAGTAGCCATATTTCTGCAGTCTTTTGAGTGATCGCTATAGACAGGTTTGACTGTATCACTTTTGCTTATTGTATTAATAACCATTAAAATCTAACAATTTTGGCACAAACTAGGTCATTATTGATTTCTTACATTTTCTGAGGGATCACTGTAAATACATTGTATCGTCAATGTCAGGCAAATGTTTGGCAAAACTTAGGTCTAAATTGTTATAGTTGATTATCATACTTAATGAAATAGAAGATCAGAGGTAATTTGTTTTACACTAACAGTACATCACGCTATCGTTTCTTTCTTTACCATTTCGCCCCTCAAGAGAACATGTACAGCAAACCTAATTTTCTTGCTGCTTCATTTGTCTGGTCTTAAGACTGAATCTCCAACTAGAGTTCGGCGACCTCATACCTCCATGAAAATTTAGAGCTTTCGTAAATTTCATGCAATTGACTAAGACATTAACATAATTTATGCATGGTGTTGTTCATCATTGACAAACATACACATGTCACAATTATAAAATTCCCATTATTGATCATAAAGCGGTTTTGCAATTTTTACATAAATTATGCAAATAAGTTCCTCATTACCATATTTGGTATCTGCTTATATTCCACCTATCATAATTAACATGTGTTACATTTATTGAAGTCCAGTTATTAAAAACAATGGAATTATACAATTTCCTCATTTATTATGCAAATTAAGTCCTCACTTGCATAACATGTATATCATTATGAACATTTTGCCTAATAGGGCTGGGTATCGGTACAGCGTACCGGTACAAAACCGGTTTTTCTTATTGGACCGGTCCAGAAAAACCGGACCTGAAAAAGTTAGGTGGACCGGATGTTGGACCGATTAGAAAATTAACATATTATTTTATCAGGCATTCACACGTTTTGGTGATTGCAGGTGGAAGAAAATGACAAGAGTGAAGTAGACTAGAGTTTATAGTAATTTCTATCAAGGTCTACAGTCAATCGTACAGGTGCAGTTAGCGTTGTAGGATTTTAAAACGCCAGTTTAAGTCTAATACTCCACCAAACAGATTTCTTTGTAGTGAAATGGACCATTGGTATGAGTCATACTGAATCAGGTCCAGGTTCAGGTCCGGACCTGGACCTGATCCTCTGGACCTGAACCGGACCTGGACCTGAATATTCTGTACCGGTACCCAGCCCTATTGCCTAAGGTACTCGCATGCCTAATATGATACCAATCCGTCAATCCTGTCTGCAGTTATCCTCTTTGGAATGTCTTGACAAAAATACCCCTGCAGTTCCCAAATAAAATGTTAGGGGGCTGAAACTTGCCCCACTTTGTCATGACACTGAAAGCTATCTACCACCCAAATTTCAAGACCATATCACGTCCAAAACAAGAGATACATAGAAAAAACTGCTATGATTGAATGTTGTCATTAATTATGCAAATTTGCTCCTATTTTGCATAATTAGTATTTCATTTTGTACAACATTGTCTGAGGTACCTACATACCAAAAATCATGAAAATCCATTGTTCCCTTCTTCAGTTATCCTCTTCAGAAGTTTTTGACAGAAATGCCCCTGCTATCCCAAAACTAGACGCTAGGGGGCCAAAACTTATGTCACTTCTTCCTGAGCACAAGAGCTATCTAAAATAATACTCAAAAATCGTGACCATAGCATGTTCAGAACACCGAAATAGCAAAACCGGAAGTTGCACTGCAGTACCAAGGGGAGCCGCTAGGGGGCCCAAAATCTAATCATTTTCAGCTTTCATCACACCCTACCAACACACTAAGTATGAAACTAATCCACCAAGCCGTTCTTGAGTTATCTTGTTTACACACACACAGTTGTTTGGCCTGTCATTTAACCTAATAGTAAAAAAAATCTAACTTCCGTTTCAGACGACAACGCTGGAAACAGTTCACATTACGGTAAAGAATATCTATAACTATAATGTACAAGGTTGATATCTTGTGAATAAAAGGGAATGCTTGCTTTTCCAAAAATGCTTTACAAAGGCGATTATTGATATGCGATTCAGTTTGAAATACATAAAAGTCCTTAGTCACAAGCACATAAATATAACGTACCTGATTAAAAAACAATGTATTAAGTACTTTTAAAATAACATGTTTTAGTGCATATTATACACCCTTTTTATGTCTTTAAGTATCACCCTTACGACCCATGTTCAATGAAATCAGAAAGGTGTTTATTCTATTAAATATATCTTTCCATTTGATATTACTGCTGAACGTAATCAGAAAATGTTGGCTTTAAGTGAAATAAGCAATTTAAGAGGACAATGATTTATGATGCTCAAATTTAGAAAATAAAAGAATCCTATAACAATATATATCCTAAATATCAAATCTCCACTTTGATTACTTTGATGATTGGAAATCTGTATATAAGATGAGAACAAAACCGCTTCTCACTCCCATGTTCCAAGAAAATTTAAAATTTATATTTTGTTTCTTTCTTCACTAGGAACTGTTGCCGACCGGAGGAAGCTCACAAACCAAGATAAGAATAGTTCCAACTACCACAGCTCTGGATAAGGACTTACATACTTCCACCAACAAAGAGGGTAAGTCACAAATATAATTCATGTTAACGCTTTTAATCAAAACGAGCACATTAAAAAAGAAAAATCTTGCTTAGACTTTTTTGCGATTTTTTTTCATCTTTTTTATTTTTGCTTTTTAGTATGTCTGGGTTACAGATCGCCCTATTCTTAAGTCATAGATACAAATCGGAGGTACAAGTATCAATATAACCTTTACACAATATACATGGATTTGTGAAATTGATAAAACCCACCTCTAAGGAACATACAGATTTTTGTTGAAATTCCTAAGATAATATTTCACAGAATTTAACCTATCTTAAAGATTTTTGGGCCAGTGTCTGAGTCGCGTAACATGAGTGTCAGATTCATTTGACGCTTATTCATTCCAGGCAAATACCAATTTTCTAGTGGGAATTAATACGAACTTTAATCAATTTCAAGCAGGCGCTTTCCTTATGGATTAGTAATGATCGTTTTGGCTTCTTAAAACTCACTTGCATTGCATTATCCTCCTCAGTTTGTGACCAGGCTAGTGCATATTTCAATCTATAAAGCCCTCATGAAGCCATAATGATGATAATGCTTTTTATAATATCTATGATATTATAAATGTACTACTATCTTTCATTGTAGGGACGACAGAAGATAATGGCAAACGTCACGTCATCACATTTGGTGGGCGGGGATCCACTCTGGGGAAGTTCGCTCATCTTAGTGGAGTTGTTGTTTCTTCTAGAAACGAGATATTTGTAGCTGATCAAGACAACAGTCGAGTCCAAGTATTCAACATGAAGGGTGTTTACATTCGTCATTTCTTGACAACTGTACCCGGGAAAGCTCGCAGTGCCATAAATCCCGCAGGCCTGTCTATTGACGGCAATGATAACCTGTGGGTAGTGGGGAATGTTAAATTTTTCTCCTATGTTGTGAGATACAATAGTGATGGTCGAGCTTTGAATAAGTTCGAGGTGCCACGTAGTAGACGCGTCCCAACGATTGCAGTGGACACAAAACAAAATCATATTCTCGTCACAAAAAGTGACAGAGTAGTAAGATATCAGCTTCACATATATAATCCAAACGGCTCGTTTGTTAGAAAGCTTGAGAATTTATTTTCAGACTTCATCGGGGTAAACAGGGCTGGAAACATTCTTACTCCAAGATATAACATGGTTCACATGTATAACCAGACAGGTCACCTTCTGTTGAGTTTTGGGGGCCATGGTAGCCGTGACAGTGTCCTTACCTATCCCAGAGGAATCTGTACTGACATTGTAGGCCATATCTTTGTGGTAGATTGTGGTGAGGTGCTTGGAAACGGTCGGGTGTCCATGTTCACAAGTGGCGGACTGTTCGTTCGCCATGTTGTTACTGGGCTGGGGATGGTAAATCATATTGTGATTGGTAAAGAAGGACAGCTGGTAATAACCAATGTAGGGAATAACACGGTGACTATCTACAACACTTACTAATGCGGACAGCAGCAGCGGCCTAAACCTGGACAACATAAAGACAAATAAAAAACCAAACAATGTTTTTAAAATCTATATTATTATACCAAGGTATATCAGGACAACTTAACAACATGCCAAGCAGGACTAGGGTTAGGCAGGCTACAGATATAGGGTTAATTTAGAACTAGTGTTAGGGTTAGAATTAGGAGTCATATTGATTTTAAAATGTCTTAGAAATCGTCCTAGGCATTGTGCCGACTTGTCCCACATTCATTTTCATTCGAATGGGCCTTACGGACCCTAGAATGTGTTGTTACACGAAGTAAAATTTGGACACGACATAGATATTCGTATTCTGTTGGACTCAAAAGAAGGACAGCAATTTGTAACCTTCCTGTGGTGTCCTGTGATGCTGCAGCATGTACATGTACATGTTTTATAGACCACAGCTGGCGGCGTGTGCTTTTTTTTTCTTTTTAGACAAGTTTGTGCTGTTATTCCATCACGTTTCTTAGTATAACTAAACCAATATTAATGACGTCTGGACCCTTAACAATTATTGTAAGCTTATCTTTTACATTTAAAACGTGTTTCGAAAGAAAATTATAGAGATGTTACATTTCTACGCTGTGATATGTATTTACACTGATGTTCAGAGCTATGCACATGGCAGTCTTTGCACCAGTATTTCCTGACTTAATTACCTGGACACCAATGTGATAGAATTTGTAAAAAAAAGGATATATAACACCTGACTTGATATCAACGACTAGATATTATTTAAAGGTGAAAACATGGCTAAATGCCAAAAGAATTGTTCTTTGTGTTGTTATCTGCAGAAATAAAAGGTTTGTCGTGAGATAATCAAAAAATGTTTGTGCCCCGATGCGATACTTGTTGGCATAGCACAGAGAACCTAAAGTAAATGACCCACGGACATCGAAGAGGCTTATTTGAAAGAATGTGAAAGACCATATATAATCAGAAGCATTACTAAGATGCAAATCTTTGCAGTTTTTTTCAGACACGATACATTTTTCACTTTTTGCTTCTTTTGCATGAAAATTGAATTACTAATTTTTAGTTCGATGGTTTGATGTGATTAGTCCAAAAAACAGTGCTGTAAAAAAGTAATTAATTACATACATATTGGTCTGAGAGCACAGAGGCGGTAATCTAGATATTCTTTAAAAATTCATTTCGATTCATTTTCAATAAATTCTGTCCGATAAGTCGACCTATTTTCTTGTGGAAAGGTCTAGACAGTTAGTTTACAACTTTTAGAGTTTAGAGCAGCGCCACATGCACCGTAACCACACGTCTAGTTGTCGTTAACGGGACGGTACTTCAAACACTCATTCGTACCTTGCGAACACCTCTTGGTATTTATGACCACTGACTAGCATAAGTTGTAGGCATTCTATTCTATCCCCCAAGAAAGAAATCGGGAGAACTTTGCCAACCCTACGCGACAGGAGCAGGAGGTTTTATATTGAAAAAAGTGCAACGAACAGGTTAGTATCGTAGCACAGAGAAGTCTCTCAATGACCTTTTTAGATATTATAGCAAATCTATCGAAAAACAACCAAGCACAAAAAATCGTCTAATTATATCAGCCTTACGTGACAAAAGAAACCTGAATGGGCAAGGTTTTGCAATGATACATGTGCACAGACGTCCATTATTAATCATGACAATTTTCCGGACATGTTGGAAACGCAAATAGCGGCAAATAGTTTTAGCGACAAAACATGTTTCATTTTGGAGCAGAAATGAACTATAGTAAGCTAATAGATATCGTTTTTCAGTTTTTATTGTTCACTGACTAAAGTAAAAGAATTGAAAGATAGATAAACAACTGTGTAAATGTTGCCAAAAAATTAAAAAGGCAATACAATTGCTAACCTTTAACAATTCCATTACAAAATTAGGTAGCAGGAAAAATTATTTCATGAATAATTTCATGTTTATATCCCAGCATCCTTACTAGCTTAGCAAGTAAACCTGAGGTAAATTGCTTTAGCTGGTCCATCGATAAAGTTATATATAACATATAACCTATATAACATCAAGCATTACATAACATGCAAATCTATAAATTAAGGAAAAGAAAAGTTTTTAAGCACATTTAAACATGAAGAAAAAATAGTTACATCATCTTTTACCCTCGGTGCTTTTGTGCCTGATAATTATTCAAATTCAATAAAATGTGATTTTTTGGCTTTGTCATACGTACAGTAAAATGGACGAGTAATTTCTCGCATGCATATTGGTCTGAGATTTGAGTTGCGATATTTTTAATTTTTTAAAATTGATTTCAACTATTCCCAATTAATTCTGTCCAATATGCCGACCTATTTTCTCGTGAAAGGTCGAGGCAATCAGCTATTTGTTGCTTCTGGAGCACCTGGACACTTCTTTTTCTCGTCGACGCTTCTAAAAGCACGCTACAGTTTATCTGTTCCTCAATGCCATGCAAACAGCTCTTGGTATTTATATGTCACCACTAAGTCGTTGTGCTGACTACTGAATACTGCGTTGTAGAAACTTGAGTCTATCGACCAGAAAAAAAATCGCCGTGAGAGGTCTACAAGCCTTACGTGACAGAAGAACCCAGAAAAGACAAGGTTTTACAGCAATACAGGCGCTTAAACAGGTAAGTATTGAACAGATTACCGAGGCATTCATCATAGACAATGATTATGACGTTTCTCGTAGAGATAACAGCAACTATATTCTGGAGCAAACCATATCTTACTTGTTTTAATGGTTATCGATATAGTTTTTAGAAAGTGAAGAATTCAATGTTTACTGGCACAAATTCAAATACTTATGATAAAACAAGGGTGGCTAGAAGATAGAAAAGCTTATGGAATGCATCAATGGCTACCATTTAACGTTTTAACAAAGGACAATATATTGAAGTAGTACATGACATACCTATCATATTAGAACAGGAAAATTACCAAAATATAGCTTTAACAAAACAAGCAAAATGATCAGTCATTCACTTGCACTCCAAAGATAATTACTTACTTTTTAAAATTATTTATATTAATTATTGAGTTTTATCCTGTGTTAGTGTTGCGTTAGTAGGCTGCTATCATTTAATTAGATCCCTTTTCTTCCGTTTGTTAGCTGTGTTTACTTTAGGCTTTGCATCCGTGGTAAATGTGTTGCTTTATTAATTTATTATTCTGTGGTTTTAATTCTTGTAAAATGAAAGAAAAAATTGAAAATAAGAAAAAAATTCAACAAATGATTTGAAAGATATGATACAAAAATTTAATTTTGTTCAGTTTTAGAATTTCCCTTACTTCGCACCATCAGGTATGTCTAAGGAACTACAGACGATAAACAAGCAGCAAAGAAACGCCTCGACCACTCAGACAACCCATGGAGCAGTGGCGTCTGGCCTTACTGTAGAGCCATGGTCCATACCGACTCTGTCGGGGGACGTTACCGATAATCACACATCTGGGAAAAACATCGCTGTGTCTGAAGATGTATATGAGAATAATGGTGATGAAGCAGGAGACTTGCATGTACCTGAAGATATATATAAAAATGATGATATTGTAGCTGAAGATGTACTTGTATATAATCATGACGATGAGGCTGAAGATGTATATGAAAATGATGCTTATGTTACTGAAGATTCATGTGAAAATGATGATGATGTGGCTGAAGATGTATCTGAAAATAATGTTTATGTTACTAAAGATGTATATGAAAATGATGATGTGGCTAAAAATGTATATGAAAATGATGATGTGGCTAAAAATGTATATAAAAATGATAATGTGGCTAAAAATGTATATGGAGATGATGATGGTGAAGCTGAAAACGCATATCAAAATGATGATGGTGAGGCTGAAAATGGATATGAAAATGAAAATGGTGAGGCTGAAAATGCATATGAAAATGATGATGGTGAAGTTGAAAATGATGATGTATGTAAAAATGATGATGTGCCTAGAGATTTTTATGAAAATGATGATGTGGATGAAGATTCATATGGAAATGACAGTGTAGATGATGATGACCATGTGTACCAGGATCTCGATGAAGGAACTGGAAGTGACAACCCGCCATCAGGTAAGCCAAATGCAGTGTTTGGAAGTAAACAAGAATTTTACTTACGTTTCATTTGATATTCTTCCATTTCGAAACTATTATTCTATGCATTTATGAAATTTCTGACCATAGGGAATCCTTTTTGATACCTGCAATGTTTTTACATCCAAGATCCCTAAAATATAAAGTTATTGAATTGATTTGCTTGCGTCTTTAAAAATGATGGCTTCTAAGCCCCGTATCATGTTAATGACATACATTGGAACCATTAATCTCCTTCTAAGGTACATTTTGATGTTTCGTAGATACATTTTGCATCAATTTCATACAAATTGATTTTATAAAGTCTATCATTGTTTCCATGAGAATGGGATCAAGGCAGTCTTATTTGACAAAATTTATTTGTTCTATCCGTAAATAGTTTCATCAGGTTGGTAAAATACTAATAAAGTAAGGTTTTTCAAAACACAATTATGATGGTGATCATTTCCAACGTTTCGATGTCTATCAGACACCATCATCAGGGTTAGAATGACTGAAATCTGATTCTAGATCTGATAAGTACAAACAAGAATCAGATCCAGTCATTCTAACCCTGATGATGGTGTCTGACAGACATCGAAACATTGGAAGTGAGTTTAATTCTGGTTGTGTTTCGAAGAACTTTACTATATGTTCATTTATTTTAGTTTAAACATTACAGGTCTTACTGTTAAAGACGACACTTTTTTTTTTACATTCAGAACATTTTGTATAACTTTGTTAAATAGATATTGATTCTGCTGATGGTTGGTGAATACATAATGACTGATATATCATCTATAAGTTGTGTTTGAAGCCAGGTCACGATGGGAAGTTGTGTGCCAGTTAATTCACGTTTAAAATTCTGTTATCTTTACCTGTATAGTGTAACCATCCTTACCTTACCTTAGACCTTAGTTCGTACCGCAACACTGTAACCATCCTACTCATACTGAAATAGTGTTTGTGTCTGGAAATTTGTCGTTCCTTTTAGTTTCTAGTAATTTAGTGGTCCATATTTACCCTGCGTGATCTGTCAAACTCTCACTTCATCATCGTGATCTGTCAGACTCCCGTTAGTTTGCCTATGAGGACCTCGACCTTAACCCTTGCTGTTTTACTTTTTATGTGTAGCCAAGTTTTGTAACCTTTGAAATTGTAAAGTGTCTTCACGAGTAATATTTCGTAAACTTTCTAGCCTATACCCCATACATGTGTAAAGTATGGCTGCAAGATGCATATGGAGTAGTTAATCTTTACATTTGCTGGATTTTTTATGCCTTAATATATAGTTTAACCCTGGATCTTAAACGACATGGTTAAAATTTATATTATTACTATAATGTTCTTACAGATAAGGGACCTGCACCTCGTGGTCTGATACGCCCTTCCCGCTCATGCGCACAGCTGGTTTGTGCAGTCATCACGGCATCCGCTGGGTTAGCAATGATCCTGTCAGGAATCTTTATCGTTTCGCCCCAGGAAACCCATCAGCAGAACTATTCGTATCCTACAGGACCAACTGTCAACTTGAAGGTAAATGGTTTTCTTGCTTCCCTACAACATTGGTGTACTACAAAGATACATTTCTTTTCCCAGTTACAGTGTTATCCCAAAACGGCCCTAACCTATATTGGAAATAGTATGACCAAACTTGCCTTCTTGACCCAAACATCACCATGCTTTGCCCAACTTTACAGGTTCTTTTTTAATTTTATCCGTGATCATTGTAAATGCATTGCCTGGTCAGTGTCAAAAATATTTTAACAATTTACAAATGATTATGGCTCATAATCTTAGTTTATGGAAAAATATCAACACAAAGTTTCTATCCCATAAATTTGCATCTTACTTTCCCATTCAAAATAAACTAAAGATAGCTAACTGCTTGCTAGTGGTTTTCAAGAAATATATGCGTTTGAGAATACATAGTTAGAAATTTGTATATTTTAGGGTCCAAATGGCCATTAGTCCTTCTCGGATTCGAGACATATGCTCCCCTATACTAAAGATCCCACAGTACTATGCAAGTTTCCGTAAGCACTAAAAGATTGGTGTTTACTGACAAAGTAAGCTATAAATTTTCCAAATCAAATATATAACAATGATAATACTTTTATTGCGCAACAATTGTACAACGTACAAAGCATGGTATGGCAATGTATATTCGCGTCATGGATTAAAACAGACCCAATGTTGGTGTTAGAGGGCAACTATATTAATGCTATTCCATCTCTACATGGTTTCTCGTCTACTAGGTTATGTTTTAAACACCTGTACAATAACACACAAATCACGTTTCCATATGGCATATCGTTCACGTCACACTTTAGAGTTTGGACATCGACTACTCTGAAAATTTTTGATTGACAGATAAGGAAAACAAAGAATAATTGTAGACACCAATCACCGTCTGCACAGAAGAAACGGGCGCATTAAACTGCGTATTTTGTCACCTGTTTGATTTGTCTGGACCACTGACTTTAAAAATAACGTAAATGAATGAAGGAATAAAGACCTTTATTGCACATTTTTGCAAACGGGCTAAGTACATGTTACAACAAGACATGTTGAAAAGATACAGTTAACAGATACAAAAAGAGACTATAACTGGATGAATTTAACTTCTGCTCGCTTTTCTGTTATAGAGGAGATAAAAATATGCTTATGTCTTGGGTGTTTTTTCTTTCTCAAGAGTAAAAATGTAACTTGTATGTTTCAGACAACAACGCCTAAAACAGCCCAAACCACGGTAAGATATACATCCACAAACAGAGCATTTGACGTTGTCACACATTTTACCAATACTGTGAGTATTATCAATATATGGAAGTGCAGTGTACATGCCATTGCAATAACGGGAAAAGGGCAATCAAATGTATGCCAGGAAAGCAAGTACAAATATAAAGAAATCAAGTACAAATGTTGATCTACATTTGCATATTGAGATTAATACATATTGTGCAGTAGTGAGAGGACATTCAATGACTTATCATTACGGTTTTAAGAATTCTGTACAAACAGTATTTCTGAAGCCTTTGTGTTAGGATATTCAATGTTCTAATTGTACATGCACAGAAACTCTTTTGTATTGGTAAATCTATTACAATCTATGCATAGCTTGATGGAAAAACTCTTACACTAGAATCACATGCATACACATGCATAAATCATGGTTGAAAGTGTAATCGCAAATTTGATTTTAACGATAATGAGTCTGTGTAAAAATGAGACCAATAGAAAACCTTTGTTTCTGTTATATCGCAAAGTAATAGGTACTTATGTGAACAGTTTGTTTATCCCCAGATATTGCCATCCACCAAAGGTAACTCAGAAACCAAGATTTGGACTGTTCAAACTACTACAACTTTGGATGACCTACGGGGTAAGACAAACTAGACTTAACAACATCATATCTTCATTTAAAACTTTAGCTGAGCAATATCATCCCTTTATTTAAACTAGAGTTCAGGAACATCATACCACCATATTTAAAACTACAGTTCATCAACGTCATATCTCTATTTCTGAAAACTAGTTCAGCAATGCCATACCTCCGTACTAACGAAGCACATTAGGAATACATTTTGCACTGCATTTTTTATCAAAACGAATTTCTGTATTATTGACCCGTCTTTCAAAAGGATCCGTAAAATTTCTATCGTGTTCTATACTCATTTTGATCTGGTATCTTTGTAGAGACTACAGAAGATGGTGGAAAACGTCACGTCATCACATTTGGTGGGCGGGGATCGACACTGGGGAAGTTCGCTCGTCTAAGTGGAGTAGCTGTTTCTACTAGAAACGAGATATTCGTAGCTGATAAAGAAAACAGCCGAATCCAAGTTTTTAACATGAAGGGTGTTTACATCCGTCATTTCTTGACAACTGTACCCGGCAAAGCCGGAAGTACAATATTTCCCGGAAGCATTTCTATCGATGCCAATGACAACCTGTGGGTGATAGGTAACGTGGCATTTGATAGGACCTATGTTGTACAGTACAGCAAGGATGGGCAAGCTTTAAGCAAGTTCAAGGTGCAACGCATTCGTCGCGTTCGAACGATTGCAGTGGATGTACAAAGTAATCGCATTCTTGTCACAAAACGTGACTCGGGTAAAAATGAAATCGACATATACCACCCTAATGGCTTGCTTGATATGACCTTTAATGCAGGGAAGTTGTTATCAGAATTCATTGCAGTAAGCAGGGATGGTAACATTCTCACCAGAGGGAATAACATGGTTTACGTGTATAACCAGACCGGGCACCTTTTGCTGAGTTTTGGGGGGTATGGAAGCAATGATGGTGAGTTTGCACTTGCCCAGGGAATCTGCACAGTCATGTCAGGCCATATCTTGGTGGCAGATCGCCGTGAGGTACTTGGTAAAGGTCGGGTGTCCATGTTTACAAGTCGCGGACAGTTCGTTCGCCATGTTGTTACTGGGCTGAGGATGGTAAATCATATTGCAGTTAGTGAGGGAGGGCAGCTGATAATAACTGATATAAGTGATAACACTATAACAATTTACATGACTTACTAATGCAAACAGTGCTCCTTTTTGCTTAACTTTATATCCATAGAATCCTAGTCGACGTTTCTCATATTACTTTTTGGTCACTTATCTCATTTGATCTAAAACCTATCCATACCTATGGTCAAAATTGGTCTAAACACCCGATCCATACCTGGGAATTTTTTGAGGCTCTCCAAAAAAAATTGCTATATGCTCATTCGTTAAAACTTTAAGATTTATGTGCGTAGAATCTGCCTAATGGCATAGCGTAGCCCTGTGTATTTTGGGCATGTGTCTGAATCAACTAGACAGCGAAGACGGATTGCGTAATTTCGCTAGCATTTAACGTAAGGTGCCAAAAGTTGTTATTTTTGTGGATTCGACAGTGCATGTAATGAAATCATAAAAGTACTGGTGATAGAGAGCATGGGATGTATAAAGGTATTCCGTCAATAAAGTATTAGAAAGTAACATTTCTCTGTCTATTACATTACGATTTACTATGGGAATACTCTTATCATGACAGCTACTGTAGCAATAACAAGTTGAAATCAACCTGGTTTTCCAGTGCTAAACTGCCGTCAGCACTCGGTTGAATACCAGTGTTGAATACGCGGCGGAGCGGTGGCGACCCAGTTCAATGGTCAATTGGTTAGCCAGTGCCGTCGTCACCACTGGAACCGAGTGCTGATATACAAATGTAGCGGGTTCCGCACAGGATTTACCAGTGCTCGGGAACTTTTTCAGCCCTGGAAGACTAGTGCTGTAAAAACTTTAGTTCTAGGCTTACAGTGCTGATGTTTATAAGGCACTGCAACGTCACAGTGCTGAACGTATTTGTTCGTGTAGCATGGGCCCGTATCTGTCTTCGTTATCTACACATTGTATTAGAAAATCAATTATTAGAGCCTTGTCTAGCGGTGATTGGCACTACGGGTAGACAACTATTAACTGCTCTACACGTATTTGTATGGCAAAGAGCTATTTTGCTTAGAGGCGAGAGAAGTGGTTAGTTCAACCATCGATGGATGCATGGATCGGTCAGTTTAACCAAACTAATCTTATAACCCTTCTGTACGCATAACTTCGCAATCAGCTAGCGTGGCCGAGCGGTCTACGCGCTGGGTGGATGTAGCGATTTGCTTTTGCAGCCGTGGATCGTGGGTTCGAACCCCACTTGTAACAATTTTTTTTCTTTGTTAGACAAATCTCATGTAATGTTTTTTTTATAGAAGACGGACCAAAATTCAGTAATTCGATGTTTAAAAACTCTTTTTTTCATGTGATTTTGTTTAACAGCCAGGCTTTTTTCCAAAATACGCACAGGTGTGACAGCGATCTCGCCCCCCCCCCCCCCCCGGCGAAATCACTAGCGATCTCGCCCTCCCCGGCTAGTGATCTCGCCCCCCTACCTCGCCCCCCTTTAGCGATTTCGACCCCCCCCCCAAAAAAAGGGTTTACATGACATTTTAGAAGTTGATTGGTATAAATCACAAAATGCAGTTTCAGAATGTACACGAGTTTGATACATAACTCTATTCATAGTATCAATATTAACGTAATTACATGGTAATAAGATAGTTGAACTTGTTTCAGACAAGGAGGGTTGGGCCCCTTGTATTCCCATTATTAGCTTCGCCAAGAAGCTTATGTTTTTGCCGACTTGGGTCTGTATGTAGGTCAACAGGATATAACTCGAGAAATTGTGGATGGAACTTTTTTATTTTTTGCAGGTGTGTAGCGGTTGTTTAAAGGCATGCCTAGTTCGAAAATGGGTTACCTGGCGTTTTCCTATGGTACATTAGCGAGCTTGGTATTTTTTTGGGTGTTTTTTCGGAAGGCATAAGTCAAAATGTAGCTGGGCGATTTCTACGATATTTGGCAGGTCTGTAGCGGCTGTGGAAAGGATTGCCATGTGCGAGAATGGTTTAGCTACCTTTTACCTATGGTGCTGAAGCTGGCTTTGTATGTAAGTGCGTTTGTCTGTAAGCAAGATAACTCGAGATGTTCTTGATGGATGTTAATGATATTTGGTTGATAGGTAGGGGACACAGAAAGGAAGGTCAAGTTCGATAATGGGCCTCCTGGCAAATTGTTTTGGTACTGCAAGTGAGCATCAAAGTTTGCGCCTAAATTTTCCAGAAGTGCCAGGTTCGTGATTTTTTACTGGTGGATAGCTGTTGGTACTAGGAGTCAATGGTCTAATTTTGGGCCCCCTAGCAGCTTGTTTGGAATTGCAGTGGGTGTTATATTTCGTAACTTTTTAGATGGATAACTCCTGAGGGGATTGATGGATATTTTTTGTTTTTGGTAGGTAGGTACTTTGGATGATTATCAACATAATGAGATGCAAATTATATAAATCACTCTGTATTTAATATAATTACTTAGGGAAACTTCTATAACGGTTGAAAAATACTTGTGACGGAGTCACCTGAAAGGACTTGAATCGACCCATAGATGTCTAAAAATAGAGAAGAAGTAGGTCAAAGGAGCCAGTGGAAGCAGGGGCTCCCTGATAAACAGACGTTGTCTTGGAAGCATGAAATTCTGATTGACCAGGGATGTTACTAGGTCATCCGTGTACTATTCCGCCAGGATGGAGTCTGGTAGAGACTACTGGCTGAAAAATGCCTATAAATGGTCATGGTTCATGTTAGCAAAATACAAAGCCTGACCGTGTCCAACACGTATCTATAAAATTAAGCAATTAAATAGCTTGCTGAATTGATGTCAATACGACGGCACACAGCAAAGGATTCATAGCAGTTGAAATATAACATATCTATATACAAGTGTTGCTTATATCTATATACAGATCAACAATAAAAGCAACACTATATCATGGAAACGGTAAAAATGTAGTAGAGGGAACTTGACGAATATCACTTGATATAAAGATGTAGAGCTAATATCTACGAGACACTTCAGGTGTATTTTCTTATGATGGACTGCAAGGAAACTTGGTGTTCCATGTGCCAGTAACACTACATGGGTCTAAACAAACGAATAAGTACTATGTAAAGTCAGTAATATAACATAATTGAACAATGACGGCTTGTAACACATAGTACTTACATCTGTGAACTAGGTTAAAACAACAAGTGACCAAGTGCTGGGACAAGACAAACCCAACATGTTGAAGAACAGCACTTAGGTCAAAAGGGTCACCGTCAATTATCCACGCATTCCTCAACTCTTAACAGAGATGTCATGTTGTAAGGGAAAGGTCGGCTAGAAAGAACTGACATCATTGCGAGAAATACAAATCGCCAAAGGTGACAGGCGGCTGTCATCGGACAGTCGCAGAAATCATAACCCTGGACTCTGTAAAATACCTCTGACTTAACTCGCGACTGCAAAACTTTACTTTCTATTTTAATGAGATTGAAACAAACGTTCACCAAGGCGGGGGTCGTAGCATTCCTTACATATGGCCCTTAGATGACCCTTGGTGAGTTAAAAAGTTCCGTAAATTGGAAGGAACAACTGTTACAGTGGCCGGGGTTTGGTGAGTGACGAATGCAATTATCGGCGTGACTTCCTGTGGTTTCCAGGTTTCCAAGACCTACCCACATACCAAATATCACTTCAATCCATTCAGCCGGTCTTCAATTTGCTGGTTTCTACATACATACATACATACATACAAACGCTACCCAAAACATAACCAGCTCTCCGAAAGTAATTATGACAACACAAAATAGAACAGTAACCTCATACCTGTACAAATTGTTCTGATTATGCAAAGACATTCATTCACATCGCCAAAACATTTGCTGCATTATGTACACCGACAGAATAGACTAATCTACTCACAATGTTCATAATCCAACCAACCACTACATGATGTGACTAGATAACATATGGACTTATACACATTAATCATTCAAAAAGAACTATCTTCCATAGAAATTGTTTATTTGGCGAAGATATGTGTTCGAGGAACTCTAGTTGCATATACCTGAGTCTTGACATAAGATGTATTTCATTGTATTCACCTGTCCTCAAGCAACCTATATATCTCCAATATGAAGTCTCTACCATGAAGTGACCACAAAAGAACTATGTAATGTCTTTATTAATTATGCAAATATTAGGTATTAATTAGAATAACGCACATTTTGGTATATGCACCTGGCCAAGGGATATCTTCACCTCCAACATGACTGTTTTTTCTAGTATTTAGGGACTGATGCATTTTCCCGTGTTTCTTAAGACTGGTACTTTACCAGTGTTTGTGTAGCATTTACCAACAGCTATATCAACTTGCACGTAGATAGTGTTTTATAATGAGAAACTATTATTCACGTGTGTTTTTTTTAGTGCTTTGGAAATGTTTCCAGCACAGGAAAGAAAACACTCTGACAAATTGAAAACATATAGCTGACGTATTCCGTACCATAGACGGTGTTGATTTATACGTCCCAGTAGCACTGTTTTTATGCCACCTCAGCTGCAGAAATTGATTATATTTTTCATTTCAATGTCATGTTTGCACCGAACAATATAGTATCGACTTTCGAGGTATGACATCTTACGGTACGGTAATAAGGTGTCATATAGGTACCAGGTAACACACCATATACGTTACTTCCCAGGTGCAGTATAGTACCAGGTAGCGCACCTGTAATATGTAGTAACCAGCTGCTCTTGGGGGGGGGGGGGGGGGCGAAAACGCTAAAGGGGGGCGAAAACGCTGTCACACCGGTCCGCTTTTTTCAGAAGATTTCTTGTTTTACGAACAATAGGTAGTTACGGACAGACAAGTAAAAGGTATCTGTTTGGTAAAGAGCTTGCTCATTTCTTTTACAAACAATAGGTAGTTACAGGTGGACAACTTGCGCATTCTACTTGTGCGGCAGAGTCGCGTATTTTTTTTTACAAACAATAAGTGGTTACGGGTAGACAACTATCACCTACTCTATTTGTGTGGTGAAGAGCTCGCTTATTTGTTTTCGACGAACAATAGGTACATAGTTACAGGTAGAAAATTGTATTGATTGTAGTCTCGGCACTCGTCTTCCAGTGCTGACAAGAGGGTTTCCAGTGCTGAAGCTGCCTCTTGAAAGTAACGACCACTTCAGCACTTGGGCTCCATTGCTGAAAAGGACTGCTACCTTTGTATATTTGAAAAAAAGCGCCATCCCTATGATGTGCTCTGTGTTTAAATATTGGTTGAAACCGATTTTTTGTGCCCACGGACTCCGATGCCGGGGCTTCCGGGCAGCTTTATTGGAACCATGGCGCAAAGTATTTCAGGAAGTATGAAAGTGGAGAATATCGCAAACCTGTAAATAAGAAAGTTACACAATGGGCTCTACTTAACTTTATGTCCTCCTTTAAGTTATTACCATCTCAGAATTTAGTTGAGCAATGTCGCGACAACAATTGAACAACCAGGAGATGGTGTGTGACCCAGTACCATAGAATAGACCCCAACTTCCTGTTAACTCGAAGGGGCGAAAGCTCGGCGGTTTGGAAAAGTTCCCGTCCTCGGCCTTCCGAAGCAAAGAGTACCTTTTTGGCGGCTTTAGAGACAACCTACAGGTGTTCCTGGAAGGGATGGTCGCTAGACATGAGGATGTGCCGCCTCCAATTGGAAACCGAAATAAACTGGGGTGTGCCCCCTTAACCCTTTTCAGACCGGGTAGGGGTGTTTTGAGGCTTGCGCCAAATTTCATATTGTGAAGCGCCATAACGGCTTACGCTAGAGCCAGCAAATTTGGTAAGATTTCTTAAACTTAAGTTGACAACAATTTAGAAGTATGCACAATTTTCCATCTTTAGTGTTGCCATGGCAACCGTTTATTGACGGGCATATTTGACTAGAATCGCTAGTTTCGGTTCTAACAATGGATTTTCCCGTTTATTTGCTATATTACTGCTATTTTCTTACATGGATAAAATCTGTTATATCTAGAATATTCTTTTCAGACACATCTAACCGTCATTTAAAGAAAAGAGAAATTTACATTATATTTGACCTTGGTGTTTTCGTGCCTGGTAATATTCTAATAAAATGTGATTGGTTCGGTTCTGTCATACGTACATTAAAATGGACGAGTATTGTTGGTCGCATGTATATTGGTCTGAGATTTGAGTTGCGATATTTTTATTCATTTTTACAATTTGTTTAAACTATTCCCAATCAATTCTGTACAATATGCCGACCTATTTTTTGTGAGAGGTCTAGACAATTAGTTACGTGTTGCTACTGGGGCAATCACCAGGGCACTTCTTATTCTCGTCAACGCTTTTTAAATACCATGCAAACAGCTCTTGGTATTTATATGTCACCACTAAGTAGTTGTGCTGACTGCTGATAACTGCGTGGCAGAAACTTGAGTCTATCAATCAGAAAATAAATCGGGAGACGTCTACAAGCCTTACATGACAGAGGAACCATGAAAAGACACGATTCTACAGCAATACAAGCGCTTAAAACAGGTAAATATTAACCCTATCCAGACCGGGCTTTTTTGGATTCCTGGGACCGGGAGAGGGGCTCGTAATTTCAAAACGGCTTGGGTTACGAATACCAAATCTGGAGGGGATGATTTACTAGTAAAGTTTTATATTTTCTGCAATTTTGGTATCGTTGTGACCTAATAGGAAGAACTTTAATGCGCAACGATCGTACACGGTACAAAGTATGGCAAAAAAAAGAAGAAACAAACTTATCATCCTAATTACTAAAGCAAGTATTAAACATAGTACATTATGAGATTATGAATAAAGAATGAAATTTGACATCCTTACTTCTAAAACAATGAGCGCTAGCCTAAAACATTGTACTACAATCGAGTGGGGCTAATTATGAGTTTAGGCATTTTTTCTTATGACAAAGCAATCTTTTATATATTTACCTATTTTAGCATTCTGGGAGTTGTCACATCTGAATATATAATCAAATCTGCCTGAGCATTGAGTCTCTTAAAATCTGTTGTGCTTGATTCGAGGAATGTGAATAACTCATTACATGAAACATTGTACCTACATCATAACAAAATGAAATTCATCTTCAATTTGCTTTGGACAGAATGGGCAAAACCTTTGGTCAGGGGCTACATTATAATATCTACCTGTTTCTATATTCAATTTATGACTGCTGATTCTTAACTAGGTTATCGATTTACGAATTTCAAAGTTATATATATATATCATAAAGGTATGTCTCATGTTCATAACACTTTTTTCGATTTGTTAAGAAAAGACAGTCTTGAATTGCTTTTTATACAACTAAACCACTCCTGTATGAATATATCTTGTAGACGGTGACGAAGTTGGTCGGCAATGTAATCTACTTTATAAGACTCAGATTTTATACATATGTTCAAAGCCGTGGTAATTGAGAATGTCCTTAACATGATTAATCCAGTCATGATCACCAGTAAATACAGTATAGTATGCATCGCGAAGCAGAGAGTCCTCAGGTAAGTTTACAAGACGGTGCCAAATTTTAATGAGCTGAATTTTAGCAGATATCATAATAGGAAAAGTTCCTAACTCTCCTCGAACACCGTCATTAGATTATTTTGAATGGACTTCAAGTAAAAATTTTTGAAAACGTATATCAATCATGTCGAATGCCGGTATGACTGTTACTAGGCGTGTGTCATCCTTTTCTAGATTAAGCCCAGACGCATATTTCAGAAACATGCACGGTGGTCAAATACGGGCTCAAAACCTCCCATGTCTAGGCGAATTGGAACCTTGTTCCACGAGGTTCGATCTGACGTAATTCGAACCGAACCCGTGTTCTATTTAGGTCATCTGCGGTCAACGCAGGTAAAACCGTGCTTTCTGGCCCTTTCCCCCCAACTAACTTGAATCAGGCGAAAAATATTGTTTTTAACCAATATAAACAATTTTCGGGACAGTACATCTATGCTTTCACTTTGTTGCGGACCTGTAATATGTAACGAAGCTACTGGCGTTTTTGTTGATGACCTTGAATATCATAAGTGTTGTTTACACCGGTATCAATTACACCCTCCCGCTATCCGTACGGCATGACATGCGTGCAAACATCGTTTAAGATCTCCACCAAGAAGAGTCCAACTTAACTCATTGACGGCTCAAAATGACCGCAACGGTTTTCCCGAGATTTCTGTTTTTGGGATTTTTTTAAAATGCCTTCGATTTTGAATTATTGGTAATTAAGTGCGAAAAATGTAATTTTTACGCATAATTTTGACTGTAACTTTACTTAAAATTGGAAATTAAAAAATCCCCAAAACAACAAGTTTTATTTGCCTCTCAGATGACGAAAAATACAAAAATCGAGAATTTGCCATGGCACTTGTGGGCCATCTTATCAAGAGTATGGTCAAATTGAAGGCCTTTCTTGAAACATAAAATAGTCGTCTTTGGAAGGAAAATCGAAACAAAACAGCTATCTCAATTCAAACGGGAAGACTCAAACTATCCAAAATTGCAAATTTAATCTGATTTTGAATACATTTTCCTTGTCATAACATTTTGTTTATTTTCAAATATTTTACGTTTAGCAAATAGTAGGTCTCTTGTAACCCGATACTCTGTCGAACACGCATAGCAACGGGAAAGAATGCCCTAGCAACCGACCGCCGTGATGTCTTTGTCTTTCAAAATTGATAGCATAGGTATGAGTCAGATCAGTACAAGTGCTCTTTCGAATAAAAAAACTGGAATGCTATCCTCAATCTGAACTTTCTTCAATAAAAGGGAGAAAATATACTTTGAGGAAGACACAGGAATGTTTTTGAAAAGTTTCAGAGTTTTGGAGGCATGGTCAAAGCTCAGATCCATAACTCAGATCCGTACAAAAGGATAGGTTTAACAAATTTGTCAAAAAGACTTTTACCTAACTTTATTGAAATATTTTCCGATGTTAAAAGTGATTTTAATTTGAATATAGCTCTCATAGCTTTGATTTCTATAAACTTTCTGGCCGTTTTAAAGTTACCCTAGGACGTAAGAGGGATTCCATGGTAGGTGTAACTGTCTGTAACTATTACATTATTATAAATATGGATTTCTTTTGACATTTTCTTTGTAGCACCTTTAGAGAAAATAATGATTTTCATTTTAGACACCTTAACAGTTAGTTTCCAATTATTACAATATGTTTCCAGAGTATTGATGCAATATTGGAGTCCATGCTTAGATAGTGAAATCAAAGCAAGATCGTCTGCCCAAGACAAACAATTGATAGATTTAGAAGTTAAAGTAGCGGCATCACATTTGTCAAGATCGAAATATTGCGGCAAGTCATAAATCAATAGGTTGAATAACAAGGGACTAAGGTTACAACCTTGTCTTACACCACATGTTGAAACAAGCGAATCTGATAAACCGTTCTCTACTCTGACTGCCTAATTAACATTTAAATACCTAGATCTCAATACATTGAAAAAGTTCCTATTGATGCCATAATGTAATAATTTATGAAATAATCCATCACGCCATACACTATCAAATGCTTGTTTCATTTCAACAAAACAAACAAACAATTTACCTTTCTTTTTGCGTGTATATTTACCAATAAGGGATTTTAGAATAAAAACATTGTCGGCGGTTCGGCAGTTCTTTCTAAAGCCAAACTGTGTGTCGGCTAATAGATTATTGTTTTCTACAAAGATTTGTAACCTAGTATTTAATAGAAGTGTAAACTGTTTCGACCGGCAACTGGAAAGAGCTATTCCTCTGTAATTATCAGCGTTGGACTAATCACCAGATTTACAGACATATAAAGACATTTAAAGATAGGAGTAAGAATGCTTGTGTTCCAATTAGGCGGAAATGTGCCTTCGGTAAGGATAGTGTTGAAAAGATTTACCAATGACAGACAAAACTGCTTAGTATTTGATCCATGTTTTAACATTTTGTTTGAAATAGAATCAATGCCACAGGCTTTTCAAGTTTTTAATTGTTTTATACCAACTAAAATTTCTTTTGCTGTAAAGGGAACGTCTAGCAAAATGGATGAATTTTTATCAAACTGTTCTAACCGTTCAGTGATTATATTTTTAAAATCTGTGTTGAAGTTTCTGTTTTTTGTTAGGTCCTTCAATCCTTTGAAATATTCTGTCCATTCATTGTTGGTGATAGTAGGGTCTAATATGACGTAATTATGACGTCATAATGTCATATTTTGGGCTAAAATGGTCTAAATATGAGATTTCCGCTATACTTGAAGGAATCAAACAAAACGATGACTATAAAGGTTACATTATTCGTGTCTAAGTCTGCCAAGTCTTTTGTTGCCAATGATGATGACACTGACGCCTATATGACGTCAGAAAATGACGTCATTTGTCCGCCATCTTGGATCGACAAGCTTGAATTTTCTGAAATCTTTTTTTTTCTACATATAATCCCAAAATCCAATGGAAGTGGACTAAAACGATTCAAGTGATTGTATTTTGTAAGAAAATAAAGATTTTGACGGAATTTGAGTAAAACTGACATGTATTTACCATTGAAAATGACATTGTCCGCCATCTTGGATTTTTACCCATGACACCATAAAATTAGCATAAAATATGAATATTCAATTAGATTTGTAACTTAAAATTACACAGGATGTCAATGATATAGATAAACAAGTGTGATCTAGCAATAAAACTATGAAATCTCATAATTCAAACTGAAACTAGTAAATTTGGTAAAATATGCCTGTCAGAAACCCGTTGCCATGGCAACACGAAAAACTACAAACTCAAAATCTCTTCGCAAATTTGTTGACAACAATATTTTAAGAAAAGTCACTAAGTTTCGTCGTCCTAGCACACGTCGTTCGGCAGTTATATGACGTCAAAGTTGACACAGGCACTCCCCCCCCCCCGGCCCGGTCTGAATAGGTCCTTTGAAATACCCATGGCTTAGGTCGAGGCTTCCATCATAGCCAACCATTTTAATGTTTCTCGTAGAGATAAAGAAAATAAGTAAATGCAACACACATAATTTCAGTATGAAAACAATTCCATTGATTCAGTGGTATCAAATCAAAAGAAGAGATTCATCATATAAATCATGCCATGAAAAGCTGAAAACTTGACTACTAACCTTGTTTTTGTGTTATATAAGCCACTTATGTTCACCACAGACTTTTAGCAAAAATTATTATTTTATTTTTTTAAACCGTCCGCCCTAATATTTTTCTTTAAAAAATCTGAGAAGCAACAAATTAAATTGGTGTGGGCTTAGTGTTGCGTTAGTAGGCTGGTATTATTTCGCTCTTTTTTCTTCTGTTTATTAACTGTGTTTACTTTCGCTTTGCATCCGTGTTAAATGTGTTGCTTTTTTATTTGTGTGGTTTTCTTTATTTTAAAATGAAAAGAAAATGAATTAACTAACAAATGTTTTAAAGCATAAAGCTTTCGTTAAGTTTTATAATCCCCCGTACTTCTCACCATCAGATATGTCTAAGGAACTGCAGCCGATAAAGATGCAGCAAAGAAACGTCCCGGCCACCCAGACAACCCATGGAGTAGTGGCGTATGGCCTTACTGTAGAGTCACGGTCCGTACTGACTCAGTCAATGGACGTTACGGTTGATCACACACCTGGGAAAAACACCGCTGTGTCTAGAGTAGTTTATGGGAATACTGGTGATGAGGCTGGGGATGTGTATGTACCTGAAAATATATATGAAGTTGATGATAATGTAGCTGAAGATGAACTTGTATGTAAAAATGACGTCGATGATGCTAAAGATGTATGTGTAAATGAGGTTTATGTTACCGAAGATGTATGTGAAAATGATGATGATGTGGCTAAAGATGAAAATGATGATGATGTGGCTGAAAATGTATATGAAAATGATAATGTTGTTCAAAATGTATATGATAAAAATACTGTGGCTGATGATGAATATGGAAATGATGATGATGTGGCTGAAGATGTATATGAAAATTATAATAATTTTGCTAAAGATGTATATGAAAATGATGTTGCTGAAGATGCATATGAAAATGATGATGATGTGGCTAAAGATGTATATGAAAATGATGATAATTTGGCTAAAGATGTATATGAAAATAATGATGTGGCTGATGATTTATATGAAAATGACAATGAAGATGAACATGTGTACCAGGATCTGGATGAACCAGCTGGAAGTGACAACCTTCTATCAGGTAAGCCAAATTCAGCGTTGGGAAGTGAGCAGCAATTAAGTTAGTTTTGCTTTGATAGTCCTGCATTTCACAACTATATTTCTATACATATATGGAATTTCTAACAAAAAGGGAATCCTATTTTTTTACACCTTTTACGTAATTACACAAATTTGTCACAACCAGGATCCTTAAAATCTAAAGTTATTAAATTGATGTTCTTATGTCCTTAAAGATGATGGCTTCTAAGCTCTGTATCCTGTGTATTACATGTAGGCTTTAAACGGCATACATTAGAACCAATAAACTGCTTCCAAGATACATTTTGCTGTTTCTAAGATAAATGTTGCATCACTCAGGTAACTGAAGGCATGTGACACGCGTGTAGCTATGTTAAAACGCTTAAATCCTCATAACTTTTTGTCGGGTAGTCGTATCAAGATGAAACTTCACACAATGCTTGAACAGTTTAAATGTACTAGACACTGGTGGATTTTGTGTGGACCGATGGAATTTGATGTTAGAAATACACATTTTGGTAAAAAAACAAACATCGTTCACTTCACATGTCCAAGCCTTGGCGAGGACAGCACATTTAGCCTTTATATTAATCAAGATAAGAGCTTACCTCCTTTAGACTAATTATGTCCGCGGCTATTTTGTTTAGAGTGAAGGAATCTTAACTTTTTTAGACCAAAAAGAGCAAAAAGATTGTTTTTTTTCCTAATTTTTCGTTAAAAATGACCTCCAGTGAAAATACTTTAAACAAAAACAAAATAGCCGCGGACAATTTAAACAAACAAGTGCTGATACTTCAAAATACACTAAATTTGTCGGCAATACTGCTGTTTTGACCGAGGCTGAAGCCCATAAATTTGACAATGCAAGATGCTTCGCGAAGCTTCGGGCCGTTATCAATCAAAGCTGTCGTTTTCCCGCCATTTTACATCGAACACGGTTCGGGCGGTACCATTATGCGTGTTCCGCGGGGGGCTTGTATTCTTAATCGCATCGGATTATTTCAATATTTGATAAAACCTTCATCAATACCTTATACGGTTAGCAATAAGACGACTTTCTAAAAGTAGTTAGAGTGCCCCACACAAAGTGAGTTCCTGTTTTCGCAATGTAACATTACATTATGACATTCGACCGTTCTGAAAACTTGGCCGTCCCGGAGGTCACCTGCGGTCACGGAGTGGTTCGAAATTCATGTTCGGTGCCATCGCCCTGGTGACCTTGCGGGGACACGCCCTTTTTTTACTCTGCAGGGAGCTCAATCACAGGCCTTAATTAATAAGTTACCCGAGCAGTTGTGTACAAAATTCATTTTGAAAAGCCCATCATTGTTACTATGAGAGCAGTCTCCTGAAAGTCCTATTTGACAAAGTTCATTTATGTTTAAAAAGTGCAGTTTTCATGTGTTGTAATTGTAAATGACCTTTTTTTACATTTCAAACATTTTGTTTAACTTTGGTATACAGATATCGGTTTTGCTGATCGTTGGTGAATGATGACTAATATATGATCTATATAACTGTAGTATAATATATGGTTTATTTGCCACTCAACGTTACCTTTATCTGGGAAGTGCAACCATCTTACTCACTGTTGAATTAGCTGTTTTGAAATATGTCTACCCTTTTGGTTTCTATTTGCACTTGTTGATCTATATATATATGTCCAACGTGACCTGTCAAATTCATACTTTACCAGGTTTTGACTTAGTTTGCCTCTGTGGCTATCAACCTTAACCCTTGCTGTTTTACTTTTCATATGTAGCCAAATCTTTATGACCTTTGTGATTTATAAAGTGTCTTGACGAGTCGTGTTTCGTACACTTTCTATACCTATACCCAATGCTTGTGCTGCAAGATGCAAATTGAGCAGTGGCTTTAACATTTTCTGGATTATTTTTATATCTTTATAGCTTAACTAGGATCTTAAACGACATGGTTACAATTTACCACTATGTGTTGTTACTATAATGTTCCTACAGACAAGGGACCTGCACCCCGCCCTTCCCGCATATGCGCACAGCTGATTTGTGCAGTCATCATGGCATCCGCTGGAATAGCAATGATCCTAAAAGGAGTCTTCATCGTTTCGCCTCAGGAAACTCATCAGTCAAACTATTCGTATCCTACAAGACCAACTGTGACGGTCGAGGTAAATGGTTTTCTAGCTTCTCTTATAACTTTGGAGTGCAACATACTTACGATTCTTTTACTAATTGCAGTGTTATCCATAAAACAGCCCTAAACCTATTTTGTGACTAGAATGACCAAACTTGGCCCAAACATCACAATGCATTGTTTAGGTTTAATTTTTTTTTTTTTTTTTTTTTTACATTTAATCCGTGATCATTGTAAATGCGTTGCCTCGTCAGTGTCAGAAAAATATTTTGACAAAGCAAGTTCAGTTCCCAAATGATCATTGCTCATTATCTAAGTTTATGGGAAAATGCAAGCACAACGTTTCTTTCCTAAACATTTGCACCTTACTTTCCAATTAAAAATAAACTAAGTATAGCTAACTCCTTGCTTATGGTTTTCAAGAAATATATGCTTTCGAAAGTTTGGGGGTCCAAATGGCAAGAAGTCCGGCTTGGACTCGACACAGATGTTCCCCTATACAAATCCACAGTACTATGCCTCTATAAACGCCTATGAAGTTATGGGTCTAGTAGAATTGTGTAGTACGGTGACCAGCTACGGGACTGAGTAAGTGAGTCAGAATGGTGTTTTCTGAAAAAGGAAGCTAAAAATTATCCAATCCAAACACATAAGCCTCTGGGATCAAAACAAACAGACCCAAATTTGTTGATATTCCATCTCTACATGTTTATTGTCTACTATAGGTTATGTTTGAAAAAAAATGGACAGTTGTCACAAATCACTTTTCCATTTCGTTCACGTCACACTTTGGAGTTTGGACATCTACTACAGTAAACATATTTGATCGACAGCTAAGGGATACACGGAATAATTGTAGACACGGATCACCGTCTGCACAGAAACGAGCGCACCAAACTGGTTATCTTGTCTCCTGTTTGATTTGTCTGGAATACTGACTTTAAAAATAATATACATGAATAAATGAATGAAGACCGTTATTGAACATTTTTGAAACCGGGCTAAGTATAGGTCACAACAAGACGTGTTGAAAAGATACAGTTAACGGATTCAAATTGAGACTATTGCTGGATAAATTTAACTTCTGCTAGCTTTTCAGTTATAGTGGAGATAAGAAATATGCCTATGTCTTAGGTTGTTTGGTTTTTCTCTTAACCGGTAAACCCAAGAGTAAAAAAAAATGGAACTTCTGTTTCAGACAACAGCGCTTCATACAGCTCTCACCACGGTAAGATATTCATCCACAACCAGAGCATTTGACGTTTTCACAAAATTTACCAATACTGTGAGTATAATTGATATGTAGCAGTGAAATGTACATGCTATTGGTATAACGTCAAAAAAGCAATCAAATGTCTGCCAGGAAAACATATAGAAATCAAGTACAAATGTATTTAGCAGTTGATCTACATTTGCATATTAAGATTGATAAATATTGTACAGTAGTGAGATGATCATCACGTTCTTTACAGACACTGACCATCATGGTTAATCGCAACTTTGATTTTAGGATTATGAGTCTGTTTAAAAATAAGAACAATAGAAAACTTTAAATTTGTTTCTTTAATATCACAAAATAATCGGTACTTATGTCAACAGTTTTTTTATCCCCAGATATTGACATCTATCGAAGGAAACTCAAAAACCAAGATTTGGACAGTTAAAACTACTACAACTTTGGATAACATACCTGGTAAGACAAACTAGAGTTAAGCAACATCATCTCTTTATTTAAAACTAGAGCTTACTAAAGCAAAATCATCTCTTCATCTAAAACTAAAGCTAAGCAATATAATCCCTTCGTTTACAAATAGAGTTCAATAACATCATACCTCCATATTAAAAAGTACAGTTTATCAACGTCATATCTCCATTTAAAACTAGAGTTCAGCAATGCCATACCTCCGTACTAATGAAACACATTAGGGATACATTTTGCACTGCATTTTTATCAAAACAAATTGTTGTATTGTTGATCCGTCTTTCAAAAAAAATTCATAAAATTTCTGTCCTACTCTATACTCTTTTGCATCTGTTCTAGATACGCTAGTTTACGCAATGAATTATTCACGTTTCTCGAATCAAGTAAAACATATTTCAAAAGACTCGATGCTACAGACAGATTTTCACATAAATTTAGATGTCAGAACTCCCATAATGCAAAAATAGGCAAACATATCAAGGACTGCATTGCTATCAGAAAGAATACTGAAGCTAATGATTAGCCTACTTCATTATGATACTATATGAATGAATTATGTTAGGCCTTACTGTTAAGCTTTATCCTATACCTCTATTTTGTACCTTATGTAATAGCTGTTACCATACTTTGTACCATGGACAATTGTCGTGCAATAAAGTTCTATCTGTATCTTGTATCGTTGTAGGGACGACAGAAGATGGTGGCAAACGTCACGTCATCACGTTTGGTGGGCGGGGATCGACACTGGGGAAGTTCGCTCGTATAAGTGGAGTTGTTGTTTCTTCTAGAAACGAGATATTCATAGCTGAATATTACAACTGTAGAATCCAAGTATTTAACATGAAGGGTGTTTACATTCGTCATTTCTTGACAACTGTACCCGGGAAAGCCGGAAGTACAGTATCTTCCAGAAGCATTTCTATCGACGCCAATGATAACCTGTGGGTGATAGGTAACGTGGCATTTGATAGGACCTATGTTGTACAGTACAGCAAGGATGGTCTAGCTTTAAGCAAGTTCAAAGTGCAACGTATTAGAAGCGTTCGAACGATTGCAGTGGATGTACAAAGTAATCGCATTCTGGTCACAAAACGTGACTCGGGTAAAACTGAAATTGACATATACCACCCTAATGGCTTGCTTGATATGATGTTTAATGCAGGGAAGTTGTTATCAGAATTCATTGCAGTAAGCAGGGATGGTAACATTCTCACCATAGGGAATAACATTGTTTACGTGTATAACCAGACCGGGCACCGTCTGCTGAGTTTTGGGGGGTATGGAAGCAGGGATGGTGAGTTTGCACTTGCCCGGGGAATCTGTACAGACATTTCAGGACATATCTTGGTGGCAGATCGTGGTGAGGTGCTTGGAAATGGTCGGGTGTCTATGTTTACAAGTCGCGGACAGTTCGTTCGCCATGTTGTTACCAATCTGAGGATGATAAATCATATTGCAGTTAGTGATGAAGGCCAGTTGGTAGTGACTGATGTAGGGGATAACACGATGACTATCTACAACACGTACTGATGTGATAAGCAGTATAAACCTGGACATCACAACTGTGAAGATAAAAAATGTTATTCAAGATGTAGAGTTAAATTTTATTGAGATTTTCGACAATGCAATACATGTTGTAGCTGACATTTTCTGTCAACTCATACATACAACGTTTCATAGAATACTTGTAATTAAATGGTTAACGTACACTCCAAATGAAACAACAAGATTAAGCCTAAAGACAAACATTGAGTAGAACTTATGTTAATATACTTAATATATAGCCTAGGTTTGGAACTTGGACCACAGAGGTCGATTCTATGTACAGGGAACAATTAAGCAACAGATTTGCTTTGACTTTATTCAGTATGCAACATGTGCAAAACAATGTAGGCATATAGGCAGCGAGGCTGATAGGTGTGACCACATACATTTTGTACGTAAATATACAGATTGGAAAAAAAAGGATACAAGTGGATACAATCGGTCTGAGTGGTTATATCAGAAAAACTTGGCACCATGCCCAGAACGATAAGGGCTATAGGCCGGCTACAATAAAGAAACTCTTTTTACACGTTTCGGTGACCGTCTGTCACCTTCTTCAACCAGTCAGAATTTTCCTGAAGAAGGTGACAGACGGTCAGCGAAACGTCGGTGTGAATAAAGCAATGATTGTGTAAAAAGAGTCTCTTTATTCAGTGACGTACCAACCTGATGAAACTATTCACGGAGGCCGGCTAGAGATTTAGGGTTGAGTTAGAAATAATGTTACGGTGAGAGTTGGGAGTCCTATTGACAAAAAAAAAACTCTAGAAATCGTCCTAGGCATGGTTCTGACTTGTCCAACATTTAATTCAAAGAGTCGTATGTACCCTAGAATGTGTTGTTACATGTAGTTTTTGGCACGACTTAAAGCGAAGAACGATTTCTTGGGATGTTGCCAAGCATATGCACGTTTAGACCACAGCTGACAGAATGTACTTTTGTTTTTGTTTTAGACTGGGGAAAATTGTGATTTAATTAACCCCTTTATGTTTCAACTTTTTAAATAAAACCTAGAGACCTAAACTCTTAACAAATGTTCTTATCTGAATTTCTAGAACATAAGGTCGTTGTTTTGTATGAAAATAACAGAGATGTTACATTTCTACTCTATAACATTTATTTAGAGTGATGTTCAGACCTAGGCATTCGACGATATTTGCATTAGCATTTATTGGAATAATGACATCTACAGCGACATTTCTCCCCCAAACTAGAACATGTGTGTTCAATATGATAGAATTATGTTATAAAGATACAACGATGCAATTTAAAGGTCAAGACATGGCTTAAAGGCAGCAAGACTTGTTCATAATGTTGTTTTGGCAGAAATAAAAGATTTTGTCGTAAAATAATCAGATATCAACGTCATTTTTGTGCCCCATTGTTATAACTACTTGCTTAGCACAGAAAACCTGAAGAAGTAAGTGGCTAGCCCATGGGCGTCGAAGAGGCTTATTTAAAGGAAGTTAAAGCCCATATATGATCACAAGCATTACTAATATTTAAGTTTGTGCAGCTGTTTTTTCTATCGAAAACTACACCTTTTAGACTTATCTGATCATCAATTGTATGAAAAATCACATCATATCGTTTTCATTCACTCTTTCAATCTGTCTGAAAATTATTTTACTAATTTTGATTTCACTGGTTTTGATGTGATCAGTCAGAAAAGCAGTGCAGTGAAAAAATAAATCAATAATATACATATTGATCTGAGAGTAGAAAGGCGGTGATTAAAATTTTTTTCAAAAATTCAATTTTAACCACTTTCAATCAATTCTTTCGGATAAGCCGACTTATTTCCTTCTAAAAGTGTTTAGACGAATTAGTTTACTACTGCCAAAACCGGATATATCCGGCACACATATACATGTAATACGGTTATAACCGGGATAGCGTATCCCCCCGAAGTAGCAGCTTTGCGCGCGTGTATCGCACGAACCCCGGAAGCCTGGGACTTCGGCCTTGTTCATCAGGTGTCTCTTTTCGGGGGTCAGCAGCCCACCCTGGTACACAGTACAGCATTTTATAGGGCTAAAACTCTGGCAGTTTAAGGGTTAACAGCAGAGGAAACACAAACACACTTCTAGCTCGCGTTGACGTTTCTAACGTGAATTTAAACACTCCTTCGAAACTTGCGAACAGCTCTAGAAATGTATGGACATGTTCACTGATTAGCCAAATAAGTTGTAAGCTTTTAAATCTACCCACCAGGAACGTTTGGCGGAAATGCCAAACCGCTTTTTGCTCTAATATACCTTGGAAATGGAATTTCAGGCGATATCTTTTTGAATTGAAAATCTTTCCATTAGGAAAGTTTGGCGTGATCAGGAAATGGCAAACTTCTTTTTGCTCTAATGTCCAATGGAAATGAAATTTCAGACAAAATCTTTTTGACAGACCGTGACTGCATTTTCGTGTCAATACTATATCCAATATGTTGCACTAAACATGTTAACAGAACACGTCTCTACCTTTGTTACCTTGGTGAAAAAGGAGGTACTGTTTTGTGTGCCTGTGAGTAGGTATGTGCACCTTTCACTTGGTCTACTTCTTGTGGGTGTGGCTCCTGTGTGGCTATGAGGCGGAGCAAGGAAATAGCTGATCAGTTTTATAAGTAGTGCATTATATATATATACATATATATATATATATATATATATATATATATATATATATATATATTATATATATATGTACATATGACATTATTTTATATGACATGTATTTTATGCATTGGGGTTGTTGCTTATATGTTATTGCTTTGTATGTGCTGATGTTATTTTTCTGTGAGGGAGGGCAACTTGTAAAGGTTGTTCGAACCTGTTTTGCCCTCCCAATCACTCTGTAATGGATACAAATAGATTAATAAATAAATAAATGTGTTTATGTTAGCATGAAAGTTCATATGTGTTGGTAGAATATACTATAGAGAAATGGCTCAACTTTCTTTCCAACACTAAGATAATGTAGGGAATTACCCCTAAATTTTCGGTCAGTCGACCTTGGTCACAGAGTGTGTGAGTAGGTGAGTGTGTATGACTCCGATTATGTGTATGTTCTTAACAAACTGTGGTCTGATTTTTGGTGGTAAGGCCACACCACCTTTATTTGTTGTTTCTCGGATTTCTTCTGAAAAAAAATTGTGTCGGTCGGTCGAAACAAAAATAAAAATAAAAACATTTCAAAACGCCAGGGGGTAGGAGAGATCGTACAGAAAAAGTCAACATTAAGGGGGAGGGGGTACCTGGTAGCAAAGTCCGACGTTTAAAAAAAAAGATAAACGTACCGTCCAAAATAGGCACGTACAGCTACAGGAGAATCCAAGAGGAATATATGCATATTGAACGAAATCCTACCAGCCAACATCAGTTACCTGAAAAGCCTGAAACGCTCCTTATATGGCAATAGTACTCCAGCTTGTTTTCTTACTAATAGAAAGAGTTTGTATGATGTAATAGTATGGGCGTGGGAGTAAATGTGCTTCTAAATTAGTCTGGAGCTCATACGTACAAACCCATGCATTTTCAGTCTGATATACACACACGTACATTCTAAGAGTTTTGACAGTGCAATCGTGGTCTCTGTGCACAAAATAAGGTATTTCAAGTTTTAATATTCTTCTCTCTAATACAAACGAAGAATTTTTCCTTAGGCTTCTGCTGAGTTTGTCTCTGTAAGAGATAAAGGACATGGGCGTATGTAGGCAGGTGGTAGCTTGTAGAGACCGAGGGAATCTAATAGCTAAGTTTCTGCCGTAGGGATGACTAGTGGAAGTTACTTCATATTTTTCAATTGTCCAAGCACCATTTTAATAGTTACTCGGTTTGATTTTATGCCAAGTTGCGCCAATCTAACACTTATATTGCAGAATCAATATGTTTGGAGTAATATTTTTGCATGATTAAAAAAAATGTTTAGCTTTTGTGAAATAACATTCGGAAGATGGGAGTTTGCTATGCAGCTGAGGAGTATACGCTTAGATTTTTTTTTAAACGACGACGACAGTAGAGAAATTTGGTCTCCTATTGCACTGTAAAGAGTCCATACATTTGATATTAGGCATTTTGATATTGATATAACATAGTACAAGTCATGAATATTATCAAACCGTGCAATCAAATCGTACCTAGTACCTGTTGTATATGTTTGTTTTCTTTTAAACCAAAAATTGAATATTTTGCCCTCATATGCTACGATATATGTATGTTTTTGACACTGGGTGTTCTGGCTTAGTTTGTTGCAAGTTTAGTATTAAAGATGTATATATTAGATTGTTATGATATTAAAATATTTGGTAAATAAAAGACAAATCTAATTAGGGGCTCCTTAAAACGCAGGAATGGCGATCGACTGTTGACACCCCACGTCAGCGTCAGCAAGCACTCCATGAGGATAATGCAAAAGAGGAAGATGTTGATGCCCCAAAGATCAGCTCAGGACATCAACCCTCTTCGCTTAGAAAAGTTACGCCATCTCAATCATTCGGGAACCATGCCCGTGAAGTAAAAGAAAAGGCATCCTCCTCCATCGCTGAAAATGATAAGAAAATCCGCAGCAAGGATACCAGCCGTGCACCATGGAAAGCAAGAAAAACTCAGGGACTTTTTGAACTATTGTACGCTCTATGGAAATGTTTCGAGGTCACAAGCCTACAAATAGCTATGCAATTTTACTGCGTTTGAAACTAACACACGTGGGTGTAACGTATGATCCTCTCTTGGAAATTAGCAGGAAGCACTTAGAGTAATCTCTTCATTGTTGCCTACAGTCGCCATTAGGAATATTTCAAACGTAATCAAATTAGAGTACAGGGGAGCTCTCGGACCAAGGACATAAAACCTGTAAAGGATGAGGTGGAATTTTAGCCAACAGTAATTGTTCATACAGATAAAACCGGGGATCTTTCTTGCACAATTACTCGATTACAGGCACTGAAAAAGCTACGAGATAAAAAATTGTGAAAAAGACGCAGCGCCTTTTGTCCTTTGCCTTTTTGTTTGCCAACTGTTGACACAAAGCAACAGTTGGGCCGCATTACTATTGCCACAAGGGAGGAGGGGGGGGGGGGTAAGAAAATGATTTTAAGATAAAATAAATATATTTCATTGCGCACGTGGTGCGCACCGCATAAGGACTTCTTTGCAAAACACTACTTTCTGGTAAAAAGGAAAAAAAGCTGCAGAATGTCAACGACTCTTTTATTGCCTAGTCTGCACATTTATACCCTTTGTTGCAGTGGTTTCGACCTCCCAGTCACGTGTCTATATTACATCAATGATATACTAGTACCTTGATAGAAGCCTGACAGTCGGTGATACATTGTGCAACTGTGCGGCCTATCATTTATCGAGCTGTACTGAGAATGTGGTGTTCACACGGATTCTGCTCAATAGTTTACCGAGATGTACCGAGGATGTAGTGTTCACACGGATTCTGTTCGATATCTTACCGAGATGTACCGAGGATGTAGTGTTTAGACGGATTCTGTTCGATATCTTACCGAGCTGTACCGAGGATGTAGTGTTCACACGGATTCTGTTCGATATCTTACCGAGATGTACCGAGGATGTAGTGTCCACACGGATTCTGTTCGATATCTTACCGAGATGTACCGAGGATGTAGTGTTTAGACGGATTCTGTTCGATATCTTACCGAGCTGTACCGAGGATGTAGTGTTCACACGGATTCTGCTCAATAGTTTACCTAGCTGTACCGAGGATGTAGTGTTTACACGGATTCTGTTCGATATCTTACCGAGCTGTACCGAGGATGTAGTGTTTACACGGATTCTGTTCGATTCTTTACCTAGCTGTACCGAGGATGTAGTGTTCACAAGGATTCTGTTCGATAGTTCACCGAGCTCTACCGAAGATGTAGTGTTCACACGAATTCTGTTCGATCCAATCGGACAGAAGCTGACCATTTCTTTGTGTGATATTTCTTTTGATTTCCTGAAATCCTTTATTATTTTTTTTCTGTGAAAACTGTCGGCAAAATCGCACTTAACTGGTGCACGCCTTACAGTCAGACAAGCGGTGCCTCCCCTTCCGTAGGGGAGGGTGTGCGTGTATGTTGCGACCTTAAGAGTAATTCCGACGAAAAGAAGCGAGGAAAATGTCCGTTTTGCGTCTTCTCTGTGTCGTTGTGATCGCCTGTTCCTGTCTCATCGCTACCGGCCACGGACAAGGTAAGACGATTCACGCAAAGTCGAACAATAACAGATAAACGTGTATTGCATTTTTGTCTCAAACAGCCTTAAAGGGGGTTAACACGTGCGTATATATTGATTTTGCTGAAAATATCATATTTATTGATCAATTCTTGTTACCTCCTGCAAAGTTAGTATGAAAATTACCAAGCCCGGTATCAGATGTTGACTTGTGTTCAGTTATACCGAGGCAAACTGTGATGAAATTTGGCTATGAAATATTTCAGGTTCCTTCGCGATTATGGCCGCACAGCATAGCAACAGCGGATCATGATTTAGGTCTTAAAACAAGATACGAAAATTTGCAAATAAGTCATTAACAACTACACCACTGGCTGTAATGTTATGATGAATAAATAAATGCTCAGAAAATAAACAACACTACGAATGTAGTGCTCATTTTCCATATACCGTTGAAGTTGCAAGTTGAAGAAAACTTAGAGAACATTTCAGTGGAGAATAGCTATAGAAGAAGGCAAAGAAATGCGGAAAAAAATTCTGGGGACATAGAAGGACATAAACAAGTTGATAAATCTCGAAGCGCAACAAAAGAAAACTGTTGTAGTTCAGCTGTTTTAAATAGAGCGATAAGCACAGGAAATTTGCGTATAGCACCGCTTTAGAAGTTGTTGTGTTTTTTTGAAAACCAATACGTTGTTTGTCCTTAATATTTGCAACCCCCGAAAATGTGACTCTACGGTTGCTAGAACAACTAAGGAGGTTGCGTGTGGTGTGGTTGCAATTTGTAGTGATCATTATATGATGGTGATTATGTGGTATCAAGGAATTTACAAAACGTCCTTGGTGGTATTAAAATGGTAGTCTTTAACCATTGTTAGGAGTGAGCTTCGTCATTAATATTTCAAATTTCATTACTTAGTGGCTAACCCACGCACATATCTCCACGTGTGTTTCTTCGTGTCTTTCCCATAAGCTCGAAGCAGATGTTGCGGGGGGGGGGGGCTGGTTCATTACGTTTCGAATAGCTTTCGATGTTCTTGGATTCCAAATGAGAAGGTTAAATGTATATTAATTAAGCGATGACCAATCCATTTACAGCAGATGGGAGGGCCTATAACTATTTTGATAATTTCCGTTTGTTGCTCAGAACCCGAAAATTGAAAAGAAAACAAATAACTGCAGTATTCTATTCTAAACAGAACTCACCTTTCAAAATGCCTTCAAACCACCTGTCACACGTGTAACTTTGGAAATTTTTCGAAGTTTGCTAAAAGATCCGACGTATGTAGATAAGAATAAGCGCACATCCATTAAGGATAGAAAGAAGCCGCTATAAACAGCTCCCTTTCCACGGGAGATTTATTTATTTATTTATTGGTTTGGCTGCACCGAACACACAGCCAGGGCTGTCCAACTAGCCTATGGCTATTACAAAGGGCTAGCCCTGCTGACAAACACATAAACAATACAGATTAAAAAAAAAGAACATTTGCATGTACATGGTGTAGGATTACTTACATCCACGGGAGATTATGTGTATATTGCTCAAAGAATGCAGTATATAAAATGGGAAATAAGATACATATTATCAGTCAGTGTATTCACTATGGAGCTTTGGGCCAGAAAAAGCTGAGTAGGATAATTGAGGTTTTGCACTTTTCACACTAAGGACTGGGGCCTCCAGAACCAACTGGAGAGACTACATGTACGCCCAGGACAGACCAACTTGCTACGAACTGTCGGTGTTTGTAGCCGCTATGATCAGGCTATGATGTCTGCAAATGAATGGTTGATTTTGCAGAAAATGTTATATTCTTTTATCAATTTTTGTTATCGCATACGTAGTTTACATGGAAATTACCATGCCCATTTAGATCAGATCTTGGCTTGTGTTCAGTTTTTATACGGAGGCAAACTGTGATGAAATTTGGCTGTGAAATATTGGAGGTTCCTTCGTGATGATGTGCCTCTTACCGCAAGCAACAGCAGATCATGATTTAGGTCTTAAACAAGAGCCAAAAACTTGCAAACAAATCCTTAATAGGCGACAGCTGCTCCATTGGCTCTAACGTTAGACGATGAATGAATCAGAAAATAAACTACGAATATTGTCAATAGATTTCCAAAAAATGGCGCGCTCATTTTCCATATACTGTTGAAGATGCAAGTTGAAGAAAACTTAGAGAAAATTTCAGTGGAGAGTAGAAGAAGGCCGAGAAAAACTAAAAAATTCTGGGGACATGGAAGGACGTAAACAAGAAAGTTGATAAATGTCGAAGCGCAACAAAAGAACACTGTTGTAGTTCACCAGTTTTAATTAGAGCAATAAGCACCGGAAACTTTCGTATAGCACCACCTTGGAAGTTGGTGTGTTCTTTTGAAAACCAAAGCGTTGTCTGTTCTTGATATTTGTAACCCTCGAAGATGTGGCTCTACAAACGTGATGGCTAGAACAACTTAGGATGTTGCGTGTGGCGTGGTTACAATTTGCAGCGATCGTTATATAATGGCGATTATGTAGTATCAAGGACTTAACAAAACGTCCTTGGTGATATTAAGATGGTAGTTTTTAACCATTGTTAGGAGTGAGCTTCGTCATTAATATTTCAAATTTCATTACTTAATGGCTAACTCACACATATCCTTTCTTCACGTGGGTCTCTTCGTGTCTTTCTCATAAGCTCTCATTTTTAATATACCGTTATTGATGGGGTTTATGTTGTACCAATGACATCATACAGCGTCCTTGGTGGTATTAAGATAGTAGTCTTTAACCATTGTTAGGGGTGAGCTTTGTCATTGATTATCCTGTCAATAGTCAGGAACAAAACGATCTATTGACAGCTTCATCCTGTCAATAGTGGAACAATAAGCACCGTTGACGGGGTGATCCTGTCAATAGTGCACATTTTCCCACTATTGACAGGATGATCGTGTTAGGTGCAGTACGTGTTTGGGTCGAGGTGTTTTTTCTCCGCATTATTTTAATTCTGTATTATTTTTAGTTATTCATTTATTTTATTTATTGCATTGCTTGTAATTGGAAGGACAACTCTGTTTACAGCATTAGCAGTGAGAACCACAGGTACTTCCACTCGCGGTGTAGGTCAGGTGGTAAACTGGTACTATCCCCAAATTTCCGAATACACATTCAACAATACACACTCCCAGGTTGCTGACTGTTACCCACAAGCATACGGACTTGTCATGTTGCATTTGAAAATGCAGCAACTGTTACAATATAATCAGTATCAGTATCAATTCTTTTCTTGAATTTTCAACAGACTAAAGTTGTCCATGAGAATGTCTGACATTTGTAACTTCTGTATAACTTGTTAAATTTTGGGATAAGATTTCTGATATCATTTTGTAATAATTGTGGACAAATATCATTTTCTTTACTTTTCCTTAGGTGCTTTTTGGCGCATTTTGGGTTTTTCTGATGTACATGCAAGTAGCACAATATCATCAATCAAAAATATTTTTAGAAAAAACACTGCACATTCGTAAGGTTTGGGCACAATTTTTGATGTGCATATTTGCATCAATAGTTCAGCAGTGTTTATCACAAAATTTCAAAAGTTGTACAGAAGTTACAAAATCAGACATGGACTACTCATGGAATACTGGAGTCTGTTGACAATTTTTCCCTGACGGTCGGACCCTGGTCCGCAAATTCAACTTCGCCTCTACTGAAGTTAAGCGTACCTTATTCAATGCGTATTGGTCTTCTATGTATTGCGCTCAGCTGTGGACACAATACACTCTGGGTACTATTCGCAAAGTACGAACGGCTTACAATAACGCCTTCAAAATCTTGTTTACATATGGAAGATACGAGAGTGCCAGCCTAATGTTTGTGTTAATGAGGGTAGACACCCATGATGCCCGTAGAAGGAAATTAACTCTCTCATATGTGACTCGCCTCTTCAACTCGAACAATGGTATCATTAAGCTTAAAATTCATTCCGACATGTTCAATCTCTGTAACTACAGGCAACACTATGTTGATCTTGTCTACAAGCGGTAATGCTTTCATATTGTATATATTTTTAGCATCATCATATTGTATCCCACCGGCTGTACCCACTCTGTATGATATATTATACTGGTTTTTAATTCTATGTACTGATATGGCCTGTAGTGCCTGAAATAACGAATGATAAAAAATAATAAACGATGGTAAAAGTATAGTAACTCAATTTATCATCATGGTCATCAATGGCGTTGCTCATAACGAAGTTCCATTTTGTCATCAGATAACCATTCCTTTGAGGTCCTCCGTACTGCAATCCAGCGGTATAATGGAGTCGACTTCTTCGCCATGGAGGCGAGGCTGCCGGCTGACGGCCTGTCTGCCACTGAGAACTGGTGCAGGGACTACCAGAACCTCTGTGCTGGGTACGGCCTGAGGCCGACAGGCTGTGGGGAAAACTGGGCAGTCGAGGATAGGAGTGACAGCTACTACTACGGCCCGATCCGGTAGGTTCTGTGACATGTAAAACAGTCATAGTGCACGCTGAGAGTAATTCTGTCTTGTGATCTGGACTGAGGTGAAGCTTCTATAGGAGCAAATATTTTAGCCTCCTTCATCGGCGTCTCTGGGGGCCCTGGCGTAAGTTTTCCCGGTATATATTCCTTTTCCGGCATTTTTTCCTTTCCCTGTACAAAAACCATTTTTTTTCTTATTGGACCGGTCCAGAAAACTCGGACCTGAAAAAAAACAACGGTGCACCGGATGTTGAACTTATTGGAAAATGAACAGATTATATGATCAGGCATTCACACGTTTTTGGGTTTTCCGGTCGAAGAAAACAACAAGAGCTAAGTAGAGTAGAGTTTATAGACATTTGTACCCAGTTTTACAGTCAATTGTACAAAGGAAGTTAGCTTTGTAGGCTTTTACAACGCCAATGGGAATCAATGGTATGTTTTTAGTTTTCAATATCGTTTGTAATAAGATCATTCAAGTGTGACCAATTTTTGAGATATCTTTAAAAATGTTGTTGTGTCTCCAGTTGCGTGAGTAAGTATGGTTCCGACCCTTACATCAACAACGTGTTCCGCTGTTGGCACCTGAACTTCCCTGTAGCTGAGGTGGCGAACATGGCTTTCTCAGCTGGCGCTACAGAAGGCAGGAGTTTCGGCTTTCGCAAGTGTAATCCTGACTACTGCCAACGTGGGATAAACGAGAGTCAGGAGAGTCTGTATCGGACAGACACAGCCTTTGATGGAAACGGGGATGGAGACAGGATTGTGTACACCGTGTGTGCAGGCTCAGCAGGTAGGTGTTTTGCACTACTGACTAGCAATCTACTCTACATATAGAACTAGAGTTGCACGACCACATACCTTTGCCAAATCATTCTAACCTTTACAAACGGTGCATTCATTGTATTTGAATGTCATTAAGTATGCAAATAAGATCCTCATTTGCATAGATCATATTAGTTGATCACGTCCTTAACCCAAATAACAGACGCACACAATCTATGTTAAGAAAGAAGAGTTTGATTGCATTTTTAGATAATTTATTCAAATGAGGTCCTCATTTTTAATTACTATTCAATGATGTTCACATGTATATAACTTCCAAATGCCACAAGTAAGAAAATCCCGTATTTACCACAATGGTCTTTGTATAATATTTATCTATATATTTTCTGCTCTTTCTTATTTACAATTGTCACATGTTGCAAAAGTCATCTAATGAAACAGAGCGTGCGTATATATTTCCTCATCAATCATGCAAATTAGATTCTAATTTGCATTACTGATATTTAACCATATGAAAGTTTACTTAAGCTATCATGGCGATGCGTCAACCTCTTCAAGATTTATTCCCTTTAATTAATTTCAAAGTTTGACACTAAACGGGTCAGTGCAGTTTCAATACAAACCTACAAGACTTAATATGACCATCTTTCAAAAAATACATCCGTCTCGTTTGACAGGAATTTAATTGAGGTGGTGGAGGTTTGTTGTTACAGTAATGTGGTTTCAAAATAACTTTGGGATAAAAGTTGTTTTTTTTGCCACACGACTCCTATCTCCCCACAGTTTTTCTCTTCATCTTGTGCTTTTGTCATACAACGTGACATTAAAAATTTAATCCAAAAGTAATTGTTGATTACACAATTCCTCTTTGACGCCATAGTACGAGTTACGGTATCTATTTGAACCTCTCTGGAGATACTAATATATGTTATATAGAAAGAAGAGCAAAATGTGTATTGGATTCACAAGTATACATATATCATGACATGTGATTTACTCCATGCATCATGTACCATCTCTTATTTTTCAGCGTTTCATGCAATGTCTCAATGTATACCTTAACTGTGTTTGGTACTCTCTATAGGCAATAATGAATGTGCAACAGGAAACGGTGGGTGTGCCCATGCATGTGTCCACACTCAGAGCAGTCACAGGTGCATCTGCAAACAGGGCTTCTCATTATTGGAGGATGGTCATGGCTGTGAAGGTGGGTTTAGGGGGCATTTTCCCCGTACATTGTATTGTTTATTACAATGAATTACTACAACGTATCATGCTCTCCAAATTAATGAAATGGAATTATAATTCTTGTTTTACTGTATATGTACCAGTTTTTTCGCGAACGGGGTCCGTAGTAGTACGTGAGAAAAAAATGGGACAGAAGCTTTTCGAGGGTCTGGGTTTGAGTTCACATTTCTCAAAATCTGCTGCGAAATGACATTTAAATTAAATACTAACATAGCAGGAAAGCATAGGATGTGAAGTGTTATTGGTGAAAATTGTGTTTGGGCGCGAGCGTTACTTCCGGATATCCATACGCGTTGAATGTAAGCCGGTTCTGTGATCTAAATTGATCTGTGTGGTTTTGTGTAAGCGAAGTTGCAATGCCGCGCGCTGCGGAAGTTTTTTTCTCTTTCTGACAACCTCGAGTTCAGAAAAATCTTTTCAATGCGTTTTATCTATGCGAAAGAGCACAGTTTTGCCATTTAATTTTTTTTCAGATTCATTAGAGCTACAGTACTGTTTTTTCATGTTTCTTTGATATTGTTCAATATTCATTCAGTTGTTTTTTGTTATTGCCACGTTCAGACACGGATGCCTGCCTGGCCAATCCGTGTGATGCCCACGCCTTGAACTGTACGGATAACCCCGCCCCTGCCCTAGATGCAACTTGTACCTGCAGCCCCGGATATACAGGAGATGGTATTCTTAGTGGAACTGGATGTGCAGGTATGATATGCACATATAAGCCAATAAAGCCTTGCACATTTTCTGAGTGATACCAATACATCTAAATACTGTTTGGTGTTGCTATTCAGACATGGATGCCTGTCTGTCGAATCCGTGCGATGCCCAAGCCATCTGTACGGATAACCCCGCCCCTGCCCTAAATGCAACTTGTACCTGCAGCCCCGGATATACAGGGGACGGTCTCGTTAGTGGAGGATGTTCAGGTATTACATCTTTAACGTTGTTATGAAGTTGTTGATTGATTTGATAAGAGAAGGACAGCCTGAATAGGTGTTTAGATTTTCTTTTTCTGACATCACGTAATAGTTTTTTGCAAAATCAACCTTTAAGGTCATTGACTTATTCCTCTGTACCTTAACCATGAAGTTGCTTATATGTTGCAGATTTTATGTTGCAGATGTTAAAATAGGATATATTAGTCAAGTAGGGTTTTGATATGTGGTTTGGCACTTATGAGCAGGTCAATATTGGACAGCCTACATGTACATGCAGCATGGTCAGATAATATCTATAGTTGTAAAGTTGTAAAATAGTTGTGAATGGATCATACTTAGGATATATCTGAGTGTAAAGATCATGGTGATGAGAGTGTTAGTCAGATAAAAATTCACAGTGACAGGATCGACTGAAAAAGTTGACTTCAAGTACAAGATGGAAAGAGTAACACAGGAAGGAAACGTTGTAACTGTTTACACACGTTTTGATTACAATGTTCACCCAGATGTAAACGAGTGTGAAGTGAGCCCCGGAATCTGTGGACGTAATGCTGAATGTATCAACTTGATTGGAACCTTTGACTGCAAGTGTTTCCCAGGCTTCCAGATGGGAGCAGGCGGCTGTAAAGGTGACAATGTCTAACATTATTTGTGTGTCATGAGAGAGATTGAAAATACACTCAGCAGCTCCATTGATCACTGTAATGAATATTATTGTGATGATAAATGTACAAAAAATACAGACTATAATGTAAATATCACATTTGACATGATACAAAAATACATAATATGTCGTCATCATGGAAGAATAGATTGTCAATAATCGTTCATATTGCTTTAAAATTTTGAAAAACGATAAGCCATTGAGGGGAGACCAGGAAACCTGACACCGATCTGTCTGCCCTTCTCTTTGCTTCCTCTTGATAGATGTGGATGAATGCTCCGGTGAGCACCCGTGTCCTGAGAACGCCTACTGCGTGAACCAGCCAGGCACGTACCACTGTGTCTGTTTGGAGGGGTTTACCGGCAACGGCACAACGTGCACTGGTAACGCTTTGCTTGAACCTCATGACACACTGTAGTTATCAGTACATTATGAACTTCTCCATGTTACACATAGTCACATTACAGATTATACAACAGGTTTTTAGAGGGTCTAGGTGATGTAGCGTGCATAGTTTGGTGGTCATCGGCCCTGTCACTGGACCAATAAGCTGCGAGTTCAAATCCCGACTGTTTCCCCCCACCCGGCATGCACGCTATTGGAAAGGGTTACAGTCTTTAAGCAGCACTGTTCATTGTGTTTGTTGATCTAGGAGAATGTGCCTGTTTTTAGACAACCAGGACGTATATTTGGATCTGGGGATCGACATTAATGGGGAACCAAACAGGGGGGGGGGGGGTGTGTGCTTGGGTGGAAACGCCCTGGAGGGGGTGTGGGGTGGGGTGGCGAGTTTCCCCTTTGAAATGAACCTGTAAATACTGACAATACACAGTAACAAGACCAGTGGAATGGATCTTCAGTAATTGGATCAAGATAACTTTTTCACTTAGGTCTACACTCTGTCAGTCTGATACTTCCTAGCTTGAGTGAAGGGAGATAAACGATACAGTACGTGATTAAAAAACTTGTTATTCTCTAGTAGAGGTTATTTACTTTCATAGAACTACATTTTGCGATGGGTCTATTCAATCCCTTTGTCAACCCAGAGTTGCTACCAGCTTTGGTAGGAAAGGTTTTAAAATATAGGTATCGAAAATTTAACTGCTACAGTTGAAATGAAAATTTGTAGCTGGGGAAGCATTGCCTATCATTGTCTTGGTAATGTCACATTGTTCTTTGTTTCTAAGTGTGCGGCCACTGTCTTGGAGGGGACTGTGACCCGACGTCAGGTGTTTGCCCGACTGGTTGTCAGGATGGATGGAAAACACAGCTTTGTGATAAAGGTATGGTGTGTGACAATATCATTGTTCTGCTCTACCACACATCAACATTATGTTCAGTATTCTTAAGCTCTATAACCTAAGATGCATATGTACAGGTCTTTTTTCAAACCCATGTTGTAGCATTAGGATTTTCTGTATTTAAAGTCACAAAACATTTCTGTCTGTGAATTAGATTTTCTTTATCATCTTAGGCTTTAATCACATGTGGGATGCACTGACTTAACCCCTTATTGAGAAGGAAGTCCTATAGCCTTTTTGAGGCCACGGGGGAAGTGGGTTGTTATCCATTGTGTCTAGGGTACGGTGGCATGTCTGGCAACTCGCACCCAGGACCTCTGGGTTCTGGGAAGAATACCCAAGCCGTTACGCTAACAAGACGTTACGTGGTCTGAGGATATTTCTCAACATCTGTCTTATGTATTAATTCATTTTCTTGCAGCTGCGGATCCGCCTATGGACCTGGCAGTAACTGACATCACGGCTGAAGGGTTCAAGGTCACGTGGTCTCCATCCCATGATCCTGACCTTGACCTTGAGGGATACCGTGTCGTGGTTTCCAGCCTGAACACGATGACAGCTGTCAATCAGAGCACAGACGAGACGTCGTTTCTGGTGGTTGGTCTGGAACCGGAGTCTGATTACGTCATCAGTGTGACAGCCCTGTTCTCTTCAGTCGGTTGGAGGTCACAGAGTGAGGCAGCAGTGATAGTGGCGGTGACAGGTAAGTTGTTACTCTGTGACGAAGGGTAACCTCCGACGACAGAGTATTGTTTTTGTACGATGTGATGAGCGTTCGCATCTGTATCTCTATGTACCCATATACATACATTCGTATGTATACCTATATAGTTTGGCATGTCGTTTGCACGCAGTTGCCCGATTATTCACGTTTTTTTTTCGCGGTGGCCGTTTTTATATCGAAAAAAATAATTTCAGAAATCCCCCTGGTAAATTACCGGTATTGTGGAACATGCCATGCGGTTCCGGCCTTATATAATGTTGCAACTGATGCGGTGGAAACCATAAATACGTCACGGAGTATGTTACCTAGGTCACTTGTTGGTGTTGATTTTTGATGTTTAAGTCCTCTTACTGGGACGTAATACCATAGGCCCTGTGTTTGAGGAGAGCCACAACTTGAGCGTGTTTAAAAACCTACCACACTTATAGAAAAGATTCATGGGGTCCTTCTGGTGTGACTGAATCAAACCTCACAGTCTGGTCTAACGCAGTTTGTACCAATACCACACAGAACTATTGTCTCATGCCTAACGTCGGTTTACATGTTATGGAAAACAAACAAACAAACAAAATAGCAATGGGAAATTTAGTCGATTCCATATATATTTATTCCATGGATGCCTGTGGAAAATAAAATGTGGGATTTAGTCCAGAATCCAGACGCACAAAACTTACAACTAACTTTCAGTGCTGTTCTTTTCATATTAAAAGATTTTTGTCAATGTGAAGTCTGTTAACTGTTCTTTTCTCTGTCAGCTGGCACACCCGCCACAACGCCTGCACCCGCTGCTACAACCAAGCAGACAGGTCATATGACCACCCTCCTTTCCACCGAACCAGCAACTTTGACTGCGCAACATGCACAGGAAGCTGTAAGGGAAGGAGGATCATCTGAAGACGGTAGGTTCTCTTGTGTTTGACATAATAGAATAATAGGATTGAGGAAGCCATAATTAAGTAATGGACAATTTTTATCAACAATTGTTCCATTGTGATATCAGTCACGAAGAAACTTGTTGATGTGATGGCAATTGTAATGTATGTAGCAATAGTTACATCATTAAACTTGATTTTTCTCAACAGCCATCACAACGGCATCCCCTGCTACAACTAAGCAGACAAGTGACATGACCACAGTCTTGTCCACCAGACCACCAACTCAAGTACAACTAGGATCAGAAGCCAAAGGTAGAGCTTATCTGTTTAACAAAAAAACTGGAAACTTTTACAAGGTGCATTGGTGTTTTAATAAGCATCAATGTGTCTAGTGAAAGATATTGAAGTGTATATTTACTTGCTGTTATAAATTCGTACGTGGTCCCATAATGATAATCTTTTCACAGATCAAGGATTTCATGAGAAATATGTTTATCAATTGATCTTTAAAAAGTAGGCAGACACTGTGCTTTTATTGTCAATACTCTGATTGTTGATAGTCTTGATTATAGTGTTGCACTTTTAAATGTCTGTATTTTAGAAATGTTGTGAACTTTGGAAGATTAGACCAATTGGGCTCAAAGGTTTCGTAATAGATGAAAATAAACTTGCTCTTGCATTTAAATGTAATATCAAGAAAAATATACTTTTATGCTTTGGTACCATTTACAAAAGAAAGGAGTCGTTAGTTATTGAATAAAACATCGGAATCCGTTTATGCTGTGCAGAAACCAAGCAGACTAGCAGGAGGCCGCCGGTGGATGACAGAGCAACACAAGGCCAGGTGCGCAGCTGATCTTTTTTTGGGGGGGGGGGGGGGTAAACAAGGCCCCCTTTTCATTGGATGGAGCAACCAAAATTGGATCTGTATATTCTATGACTTTATGACTTCACAATGATGCTTGGTGTTTACATTTGAGAGGGAACAAAACTTAGAAAATACTTTACATAGTACATTTCTTATCTCTGTCGATGAACGTTGAAACAAAGTTCAGTGACAGAGGTAAGAAATGTACTATGTAAGGTATTTTCGAAGTCATACTTATAGCTTAGCGGTTGCTACCTCGGTAGACAGTGGATAGAAACATAAAGGACAACAAGTAACCACAAATGGATTCAGGAGAAACGAGAGGGTACAAATTGTACTACAAATGACCAAGGACAAAATAAAGTTATTGTGTCTGTTGAAAATATATTAGAGTGTGTTATCAAAGAAGTTTGCACTGTACCATGCTTGTCCAGAAATGTTAGAATATATTCTGACCATACGACCATTTTTCCTGTTCAATAGGGTCTTGGTAACAGTCTGGAGAGCATCTTTGCAGCACCTGACCCCGCAAACCCGCAGGATGTAAGTTATGACATAAATCATGTTCTTGTACCTATCATCTAATGAATGAATTTCATCTGCAATTATCTTCAGAGAAAAAAATCATGTTTTGCTACCAATAGGCTTACAGTACATACAAATTTCTAATTCTTGATTTATACCAAACTTTTTAAATATGTGGTGTGTGAACATCAATGACAAAACCTCTCCGCCTTTAATGCAACTTTGCTCTTAACGACCTACTTAATTATGAAAATTTATCATTCGTTAATGAGAAGAATGCAGATGTCTCTGATGATTCTGTTGTGTCGGAGGAACCAACATCAGCTGCTGAAGAAAAGGCACAGGTAAGCAATTTTTGTCCGTCAGTTGAAAATGTTAAAGCATTTGGAAACATTGAGGAAGTCTTTTTTTTTTCTCATAGAAACTTGAGGATGATCAACGGGGTTTGCACCAGGATAAGGAACAAACTTTAAGGTTTTTAACCTTGTTATCCATTGTTGTACAATGTAGATGTGCAGGAAGGTAATTAAAACGTTGGCGTCTGAAATGGATCGGGCCCAGACGCCGCAACAAGTGCAGATGATCTCTGAGTTATCATCGCTTGTCATTAAGTCATGTCCGGGCATTCCACAGGAGGATAAGGTATCGGTTTCTGATTGAATCTTTACAAAACCGAACTGTTCGACCCCTCACCTTCTACTATGACTAATCATGTCTTCTCTGTTTCTGATTAATCTATATGTGCTTGTCTACTACGATGATGATGATTACGTCCCTCTTCAATCTACAGCTTTGCCGGTTTGGCACATCGATCGTATAAATGGCAGTTCATCATTTTCGGATGCTTGAATGTACTAAGCATTCAACATTCCATTTTTCAAATGTCTTATCAAGCTATTTTTCATCGCAAATGCATGTGATCTGTTTTTCATTAGTAGAAAACTGCCCAACATGTTTGCATAATCTGATTGCTGGTTGAGCAACAAAAGTGTTCAGACCTTGCGCTTATGAACCATTGGCAAAAATTAAATCACATTTTTGCTTTCCCATAGGACATAGCTGTAGGTGTTCTGAAGTCCATCACCAGCAAACTGGACAAACTGGACATGTCTGACCCGTCCACAGTCCAGTCCGTGGGAGGATGTAAGTACAATGGCAGGTTCATAAGTCACTTGCAATATGCTTCTTGTAATGTACTTTCTTAGCTTTATTTGTTTATCCAGAATATGCCCAAAATGTGTTTCCTCACACTTAAGGTTGAGAACGAAAAAATTGATTAATATTGAATTTGTCAGCTGTAAGAATTTATGAAGCACGTAATAAACTATATTTTAGTCATATCAGTATCAGCGATTGTCCCTAAGTGACTTTTTAATATGTTTGATATAAAATTGTAATAGGGGTAATTATCTAATTTGTTCTACTGCAGCTCTGGTGGAGTCCTTTGGTTTTGTGTGTTCATTACTTTGATAACACTTGCTTTTGTTTTATTAACAGCTCTGGTGGAGTCCCTTGGTTTTGTGTGTTCATTACTTTGATAACAGTTGCTTCTGTTCTCCTGCAGCTCTGTTGGAGTCCGTCGGTTCTCTGCTTGAAGAGACAGATGCAGATGCGGTTGATGAGAAGCCCGTATCTGATCTTGAAGAAGACCTGAGCCTCTCTCCAAAGGAGCGCCTTGAAATGGCGGAAGAAAAAGAGCAGGAGAAACAAAATAAGGTAACAAAAAGGCATAATTATGATTACACTTTATTTATTCAATGCTATTAAATCTATTTTACATTCTACCTTATGATTTTTTGGTAGGGTTCATTTTCCATCCTGGATCACATGTGTTGTAAGCTGTTCTTTTTTTATTATTTGTAATAAATACCAAACAAAAGTCCTCTCAAGTATGTAAATGTACGGTAAACATGGTTATTACCTTGACTTAGACACTTGTAGCCCAACAGGGAATTCAGACGAGAACCGTTTCATACCCCCAACTTTACCTTGTTTTCAGAAAAAATGTTTTGATTTTTATGCCTGAACCATTTTCGTTGTGTCTCTTATCAGTTTGAAAACAAATGCCATCAGCTATGACGTCTAGTGCACACTGTGTGTATGTTATCTTCTGTTGATGGAGGAAAGACCCAGAAGATCTGGGCGAGAGTAAATCCTTCTTAACGGTTCCTTACAGAGACGAAGACTTGTCCAGGAAATCCGCCAGGTCCTGGATGATCTGTTCAACGCCATCATCGGCGCCATGAGGCCTGGAGCTCCGACAGTAAGCATCAAGAGGGGAGGTGTTACTCTCCAAGCCCAGAGGGTCTGGGGTGACCAGTTTGGAGGCCAGGTCGTGCAGACGGAGGAGGGGAGCTTCCATGTTCCGTCTCAAGCAGCGCTCTTTGGAGACTATACACCACACAACGTCGCTATTAAGGTACGTATTCACGTCCTAGTTATCAGTGCCTTTCCTCTTTTTACACTGAATTCAGATCGTTGTTTCAAATTGCTTTTGTCAACTACATTCTATCACTAAATTTGCAGTAACTATAATAGTCAATTAAAAAATCTTACCGGCAAGTGTGGAGATGTTGACACACTGGTCGCACCAAATCCGTAGGTGTTTTGGCACCTTTAGACAGATTAGCCGTGAGGCTTGGTGGTTGTCAATCCACCGTCATGGTGGCAGTGGCATGGCGAGTATCGAACTCAGGACCCACTGATTCTGATTCCAATGCTCCTGATTCTGATTCCAATGCTCCAGCCGTTGCGCTACATAGACACCCCCATCGTCCATTTGTACAGATATTTTTATGTATCAAAAAGGCAAATGTATCACAGAGTAATACTTGGCACGTTTGAAAAAGTTAATGAGCAGCAGCTAAAAGATTTGTTGTCTTTCAGTTGTCGCAGTTTCAACAGAACTTATTCACCTGGGGGCGCGGGGAGTACCAGGCACGTTCGTCTGTCATGGAACTGTCACTCCTTCAGAACGACATCCCCGTGGACTTCAACAACCTGACTGAAGACTTCAACATCACCATTCCGGGCGGCTCTGGAAACAAACCAGCCACGACAACCGTCACCTTCCCTGCCCCAGGAAACCAAAGTTCAAGCTACCACTTGCTGAACCTCACCAACACTGCAGAAGGATTCCTGGTCACAATCACCCCGCTGAACACAAGCGTGGTCTACAGCGTGTCGGGCAGGTACGGCGGCCGCCCTGATGACCAAAACTTCAACGTGTCCATGGAGACGTACGTTCTACCCGAGCAGTGTGCCTTGGTGAAATCTCTTAGTGGCGATGAAGACACAGAGAAGATAAAGGCAACAGTGTTCGTCTCGGGAGAGGATGTTCCTATGGACTACTACATCAGGGTCCATGTACGTGGTGAGTAGCTTTCATGTTGTTTGATACACAAACACAAACTAAGGTTTGTGACAGGTAAGGTGTTTTTTTCCATTGTACTAAACTAAAATGTTTGGTGATATCATCTGGCGAAGGACGGTTCTGCAGATTATGCTACATTAAGGTCCAAGTTTATGTTGAGTTTTTCTGTATGTTTTTTAATGCTACAAACACTAAAATCCTTGACAGAACTAAAATTAATTTTGGTAAATGTGTCAAATGAAGTTAGATTAGTATATCAGTAATTAATGATATTACTAAACTACGTTTGTTGATACCTGTTCTTTTATTGTGAAGGAAAAGTACAGGTACAGAATTTTGAGTAATGGTATCTTCCACACCAAAAGTGTGACATAAATATGGAATCTGATTTTCAAAAGTGTGCCTAATATGATCCACTTTTTTCATCTTTTTCATGATTCACTTTTTAATTTGTGATGTTTATTTGTTTGTTTATTTGTTGGAATCTCCATACAAAAATGATGACTTGCATTTTTGTGATGTTGACAACAAGAGGCACTAGCGATGTCCTAGATGTTGTCTCCTACTCAGGCCTGTGTTCTTTTTATTCAGGACCAGTGACCGAGTGTGACACTGAGAAAACAGCTGACGAGAAGGAGTCACACTCCAATGACTTCTACACCTACCAGATCCAGTGGGCCCGTTTGGGCTGCGTCTACTGGAACGAGACCCAGGAAGACTGGAGGACTGACGGATGCGTGGTGTGTACGGTTTTTGTTGTTTTAACCCTATCTAGACTTGGGGGCTAAAAGTGCCTGTGCCAACTTTTTGACGTCGTATAGCTCCCAAATGGCTTGTGCTAGAACAACCAAACTTGGTGACTTTTCCTAGAATATTGTTGGTTTGATTTACGAAAAAAGAGTAAGTTTATAATTTAACGTGTTGCGATGGGACCGACGTCATTTTGATGTTGTTGCGTCAGCCTGTGACAACAGAAGTGTTATAACACTTAAATATAGGTAAGAAAGCTTTATTTGTAACTATTTGTGTGAAATATTTAGGTATTATGGGATTTCCACGTTTTAGCCAAAAAAAATCAATTAATGACGTCATAATTACGTTATATTACGTCATGATGATATTAAAATTTTAGGAATTATAAAAGTTGACAAGCATATCACACCCTGCAAATTTGGTGATCGTACAGTAAGCCGTTTTGAAAATACGAATGGGGGGGCGAATGGATTATGTTTGTCTATGTCTTATGCGCTGTTGATATGAATTGTGAATTTATATGTGAAATCATATATAAATGTAAAAGAAAAAAAAAACTTAGAATAGAGGGACAGTGGGGGCTGTCCTTAGGTTTTTAGTCCATGCTTAACATGCATTTTCAACCAATCAGATATATAAGAGTAAACATAAATGAATAATAATTTTCATACGACTTCTTTGATAATTAACCACATGTAAAGCTAATAGGTTATACTATATATATATATATATAATAGCTAATAGTGGGGCCGCGTAGCACAGTGGTATTGTATTCGGCCCGTGATCGAGAGGTCGCCGGTTCGAATCCGCCTACCGTGATGCCGGTCTTGTGCCCTTGGGAAAGGCACTTTACACGACTTTCCTCACTTTACTCAAGTGAAAAATGAGTCGTCCCTCGGATAGGACGTTAAATGGAGGTCCCGTGTATGGGGAGAGCCATACCCCATGCACGTTAAAGAACCCCCACACGTGCGATGGTGCGGTGTGCGTTGGTGCAAATCCTTCTGTCGGGAGTTGGTGATTCACTTCAAATCACCCGGATGGAGGCCTGGCGAACCTCTGTCTCGTATCAGCCACATGGTGAATTACATCATTCACCCGGACGGGAGACCTGGCGCATCCCCGTCTTGTAATTAGCCTACGAAAGGGTATGTCACCCCGGGGCGGTATAACCCCGTCGTGTGTAGACATGTGCGAACATGTCTACATTTGATCACGTCGACCGATGATGATGATAATAGCTAATATATATAAATTGCATTTACTGCACTACTCAGTGTTTGTCCTAATGTGTTAGGACCAGGAAAATGCGATCATAACAACTTGACTCTGCTTTCCACAGATAAGCGAGCAGTCCACCATTACCAGCACCATCTGTCACTGCAACCATCTGACGGCCTTCGGAAGTGACTTCGTCACACCGCCGAACACGTTGGACTTCGGGAAGTTGAATTTCAGTGATTTGGTGGACAACGGTGCCGTTGTTGCAACCATCATTGTTGCGCTCTGTCTGTACTCGTTCACATCTACCGTGATCAGGATTGCTGAGCGTGTAGGGAAAAGGAAGGTAAGTAGTGGTAATCTATCAATCATACCTTTACTTTGTGGACTTTTATTTCTAATAATTTTTCTACAACTGCATTTTTCTGCAGAGTGTTGATGTTCATTCATTAGTTTGGTGAGTTAGATAGCGTAGCGTAAGGTCGCGTGGCATAGTAAACAGCGCGTTAATTAGGCGCAGGCCCAAGAAGTCCTATGTTCAAAACCTGCCATGTCACCGATCGTATGCCCTTGGGGAATGACACTTTACACGACCTTCCTCACTTTACTTAGGTGAAAATGAGTTCCTAGTTTTGCCTGGGAACGTCGCTCGGATAGGACGTTAAATAGGGAGAGCCATACCCAACACAGAAGAACCAACCATACCTTTCGAAATATGAGGTGGGGCATGCCCAGGTGTGCGATGGAGCAAATCCTTCCGTCTGGAGTTGTTGATTCACTTCAAATCACCCGGATGGAGACCTGGCGAACGCTCGTCTCTTGTCAGCCATATGGTGATTTACATCATTCACCCGGAATCCAGAAGAGAAGTGATGTATCAGTCACTAATGGAGATCCAAATCAAAACAAGCCAAAACAAACCAAACTTCCTCTCTCATTGATTTCACACTAGCAAAATCAAAAGCCAGAACCACAAAGCCGATTCCGAGGGTTTCGTGTCCTTTTCTTGACAGTTGACTTTTGAGTTGCAAACATGCCAATTTTGAATTCCGAAAGTCAATAATATTGGTCTCATACTTTAACTGTAGGGAAGGAGGGAATGAGGGCATGGAATATGACCAAAAGTTCTCCCAGGAGTTACTGAAATCGCCTCATTTTTTAAAATTTATTTATTGATCTTTAGGGTAGTCCCTTCACACAGTTTTCTTGTTCCTGACCCATTGCCTTACTGCCATTTTGTAATGAAAATAGTAACTTAATGGTGAAATGCACCATACAGCGTCTAATTACTTCTGTGCTGCCAAGAGGTTCCAATACTACCCTAGGTGCAAGGTTTGGTGTGCATCTGAGGTAACACAATTGATGATAGCCTAACCGCTGAAGGGCTAAACTAAATTTAGACAAGCGTTCGCAGAACTCAACCTCCGTGAAATGGGTGAGGGTGTGGTGGTTTGAGGGTGTTTTTTTATAGACATATCAGGGCTAGGCTAACAGTATATGATACGTCCGATTGGCAAAATTGTCCGGAATTCTACAGGATTTTTTCCGCGCCTATGTAGTTGCATTATTCCGTTGGAGTGGGATAATTTGGGTTCACAGATTGTCATGGTATTTGGAATGCAGATAGTTTTTGTCATGAACTGTGAGTGGGCGAATGAGTGAGATAGCTCTGGAGATGCCTTACATAATCAAATTTTATTATACAAATCAGGGGCTAATTTGCATAGATAATGAGGACAGTTTAAAAGCCTACTTCATTTCATAATAGCAGATACTCAAACATAAGACACATGTAACTAACAAAGAGAGAAATATTAGCCTAACTTAACTGAGTAGTGTACTAGTATCTTCGATTGGACCACAGCAAATAAATTTTATGGATGACATCCGCGCGCGCATTAATGTTCGCCTGATTTCAGGGAAAAAAAACAAGAATTTTTTCTTCTGCAGGGACCGTCAACATGACGATAAAGTACCAAAATGAGCAAATATATTTTGTTGTAGCCTAATGATTGTACTTGTACAAGTGACACTTGCGAGGTACCCAGGACTGTAGTTATAGAAATGAAACTTATTGGATATATGGAAGCTATGAGTGTGCTTACCAACTTTGTTGATGATGCCAGTCTACCACACTATTGTCACTTTTACCGCACCAGTACATGTCTTAAAAACAGGAATGAATGCCTTGTTTTGTCTCTTTAATTCTTTTTACAACAGTGTTCACAACTTTATGGTGCCTATGTTTTTACCTATCTTGTTTTTTTTCGTCCCATCGCACTATTTTTGCAGTCTGAAGAGGATGTCATCCATAAAATTTTCTTGCTGTGGACTTGGTAAAAATTCCCGGAATTTACAACAAGTCTTACGCCTGTGCGTAATTGCATCATCCCTTTGGAGGGTAATAACACGGGAAGGGTTGACGGATCGTCATGCTTTTTGATCTCTAGATAACTTGGGGGATGCCTTCTATAATCAATTTTTTTTATGAAAACCAGGGGCTAGTTTGCACAATTAATTAATCCGCAGCTTTTCATAACAGGACAGTCAAACGTACATGTATTACATTTGTAAATGAAAAAAAAAAAATATATTTATAGATATTTATAGATATTAAATATGCAAATTGCTACCTAGCTCCACAATGTAGTACGTTATATACTTCCAATGCGTATGATGGACTATCGAGATAATACATGTCAATATTGACGACTTAATACATTGCATGGACGTTTCCACAAAGTAGTATAGTTTTCTTGTACAACCCCTTTTAGTATAATATACAACTGCTGCAATAAAGATAATTATTTTCGACTTGTTGCTTGCAACAATGATAATGTAACATTCTTTGTTTCACAATGCAGTCCACTACATTGTGTATCCATATGTCTAATGTACAATCCCTATAAACAATCTCATCAATGACTACAAGTTACTGTGAAAAACAAACCCTGCTTTTTCAACAATGTATTGTACCGGTAGTAACTGTTACATGTACAACCCTTTTAAAACTTATAATATATGCCCCTGTATACAATATCCTCATTGCCCTTATTCTTGGTGTACAGAGTATCAAATCTTATGGGAAACGTGTACACCCCACCATGTATAATGTACTGTCCATATAGTACCATTTTGCTGTTGACCTTTGGGGTCACTTCCTGTGGAGACGGGGTAAGTTCAGCCCACGCTGGTAGCAGCATGACGTAATGCCACCTAAATATAGCATGATTGCGCAATACCCACTCAGGGCCACTGTAAAACCCATTTTCCACGTACAACATCCCCTGCAAAACCGTTAGAAGCCACTAGACAAAAAAACGCCTCGTACGTTTCATCTCCTTCTCAAGAACTACCCACATACCAAAAATCAGATCAATCTGTCATGGTCTTACGCAGCTATACTGTTCACAGACAAGCCCTATATAAGGTTTCTACACATACCTATTGTATCATGCAAATTACCACCTAATTTGCATAACAAGTATACAATTATGTACATCATTACGTAAGCTGTCTGCATACCTACAGTCACTAACATCCATCAACCCCTTCTTGCATTATTCCTTCTCAAAACCTAAAACAAGAATTACTTTCAACGCCCCTGCGAAACCCCTAGGTGGCTAAAACTTAGACACCTTACTATGCTTTTACACAGCTACCTACCACTTAAAAATCATTACCCAAACAAGTCCCAAACAAAAAATAGCAAAACCGGAAGTTCCGCTGCAGTACCATAACACGCCGCTAGAGTGCCCTGCCGTAACGCAATTCCTGCCATTCCTTTGTCATGTCTAATCCTACCCACATATCAAATATCAAAAGAATCCATCCATGCTTTCTCTAGTTATCAGGCTGACAAACGACCCCCTGGCATCAAAACAGCACTGACTACAAACCCTTCGTTTCACGACGGGAAAAACATCCAATCGATCTATGCTTCCATGTTAACATTCATGTCCTAATTTATTCCATCATTGTTACAGTTACACCACGCTGTAAGGTTGGACGACCTTCAGAATGGCTACCCGTACCGCCTGCTCATCTGGACAGGTGCAGCTAGGCATGCTGGGACAGACTCTACCGTTGCTTTCAAGCTGTTTGGAGTCGTATCAAACTCCGATGTGAGAGTGGTCAACATCGCAGAGAAGGTTAGAACGCCAAATTTTAGCCATCTTCTTACGCAGGGACATCCAACAGCCAAACCGCCTGTCTCGATGTACCCTGCTCTTTAAACCGTTACTCTTAGTTCCTGTGGACGCCCCCCCCCCCACCAGCTGTCATCCAATCAGAGAATAGGCCTTTAAGTTTTCAAAAGGGGTCTCGCATGTATAAGGGTAAGATCTTTAATATTCATAAGCAGGAAGGTCAGGAATCAAGCGTGACGGTTGAAAGAGCAGGGTACATCCAGACAGGCGTTGGATTTCCCTGCGTAGGAGGATGAATTTGAGCTGGCTACTCCTATAATAATTTCTTCAGTCCTACTCCTATAATAATTTCAACTTTCCGCTGAAAAGGTTTTTCCAACCATTTATGGCAGGTCCTAACATATCGAATATTTGTGTTGATGTTTCAGGTTTTCACCCAAGGTAGCCAGGTGACCCTGACCTTCAGCACAGCGGAACAGCTGGGTAACGTGGAGCTGCTGCAGCTCATGCACGACAACAGTGGGGAGGGGGGCCGTGCATCGTGGTACGTGGACAGAGCAGCAGTGCAAGATCTCACCACAGGCAAACTGTAAGTTTAGGCAAACTTTCCTTGGTTGTCTAGATTCGTCCAATTATAATCTTCCAAGGCTGTGTAATTAAGATACCTGACCCACTTTCACTTATTGTGGAGGCTGAAATTGCACATGTTATACAAAAATACATATCTCTATACACGCAGGACACATGCATTGTTTTCCATTCTTATATGCAGTTTTTAGGGTTTGCTCTAGTGAAGTAAGGTATGATAGGGTAGATAGTTAGGTTCAGTTATCAGTCATGCATTGTGTTTATTAGTCTGCATTTGTAGACACATTTCCCATTGATGTTGAAATCTAATGACTGTGTTCTGTTTCGTTCTCTTAGCGTACGATAATTTGCATTCGACCTCCATTTCGAAACCTTACAGCTACAGTTGTGAGAAGTCTTTCCATTTTGTTTGCAACACTACAGGGCTTACTTCTTCTGCGGTGCGTGGCTGGCAGCCGACCGCGGGGACGGGCAGGTGGTGAAGACCTTTCCTGTCGCCTCTGAGCAGGACCTGCGATCCTTCGGGTTTCTGTTCCCGGCAAGTCTGCGTAGTAATCTGGCAGAGGAGCACCTCTTCTTGTCCGTCGCTACCATGCCAGAAGGTAACATTGATTGTGCTTACTGCATGCACTTTATGTCTGAAAGTTTACTGACTTAAGTAACTGTATTTTGCATGGATGAACACTGGCAGTGCTTGATCAAGTGTGTTGCTTTATCATTTAAAGCAATGATGCAAAATGTCCCATTATGTTTCCTTTCCAGGTAGCACGTTCACCCGTAGCGAGAGGCTTGGAAGCTCTCTGAGTCTTCTCTGCATGTCCATGGTGTCCAGCGCCATGTGGTTAACGGACGAAACAAAAACCCAGGTTGTGCAGGGCTTCAACCTAGGGCCATTCTCCTTCACCCTGAATGGAGTCTACACGGGGATCATGACAAGCATCACCTGCCTTCCCGTCATCATGGCCATAGTCCTGCTGTTTCAGTACAGCCGACCCAACAACAAGGGCGACCGACGGGTCCGAGACGTGGAGACGGGCGATGCACCTGAGGCACCCACACAGCAAGTACCAGTCAAGGGCCTGCCACACTGGTGCAAGTACGTGGCCTGGGTGCTGGTGGTGCTGTCTACCGTGGGGTCAGCTGTCTTCACCGTGCTGTACAGTCTGAAGTGGGGTAAGGACAAGTCCGAGAAGTGGCTGTCTGCGTACTTCACTACCTTTCTGGTGGACATGATCCTCATGCAACCAGCTAAGGTAAGGACAAGCTCTCTTCTGTTGAACTGTCTGGTATAAGGCATTTGGTCAATTTCCTTTTAGCTGGATAATGTGTGACTTGCCCAGAACATGTTCTATGCAAGTCACATCCTGTCCAGAAACATTAATAACCAAATGTTTTGTCTTACAGATATTGCTCCTCACAATCTTGACAACATCCGTTGGTAAGACGCAAGCCGTCAAGAAGATTTTTGAAGAGAAGCGGGGCCCCGCTTCAATTGAAGCCAATGCAGTGTCTTCAAATTCAGAAAGGGAGGCAGGCTTCAACTGTAAGTTTTAGCACATCTCTTTGTAGAAAAGAAGAACTGCCATGAAGGTTATAAGTAATAAACTGCACAGATGTTACCACATGTTGGGAAGCTGTTTGTAGTTTGTTTTGTAGGTTGAGTAAGCTCCCAGTCAGACACCGGTTACTGAACCTGATTCTGACTTGATCTTACATTTCTTCTTGCTGAAATGTTTTTGTCCAGATGCAAATACAGACCATACAGACCTTTTCTTATTTTTCATGCTTACAAAAGGCGATGCATTTCGCTTGAAGAGGAAGATGGAACGACTGTCAATGACGTCCCTTGCCAACATCAAACAAGCAAGAATGAGGCAGCGCAGGGACAGGAGATTTGGGGACACCCTTTGGGGCATCGTGTGGTTCTGCTGTTTCCTCCTGCTCGTACTCAGCATCGCCAACGAACACCACAACACCACAGAGGGTTTCCATCAGACACAGGGCACAGCCAACACCTTTCTGCAGTCTGTGGACGAGGTACGTTCATCACACTACATCCTCCTTGTATAGGGAAAGCTGTAGATCCTTGCATAGTACATGATCATTGTAAGTCATTGCATTGGTCAAACAAATTCTTCAAGTGAAAAACCCTTCATGATGACACTTCCATCTAGATGGTGGATTAGTACACGAATTAAGTGTGTGCAATCTTGGTTCGGTTTGGTTAAACAGATCTCCACTAGTGACTGATATGTCACAATTCTTCCTGGAGTCCGCATGATTTGTAGAGAATCACCTATTCTAGACAGAAGGATTTGCACCATCTCACACCGCACAATCGCACGTGTGGGGGTTCTTTAACGTGCCTGGGGTATGGCTCTCCCCAGACACGGGACCTCCATTTAACTTCCTATCCGAGGGACGGCCCTAGCTGAATCTAGGTACTCATTTTCACCTCAGTAAAGTGAGTAAAGTCGATTCGAACCCGATTCGACCTCTCGGTCTCGAGCCAAACACACTGCCGCTGCGCCACGCGATCTCACAATCTATGATGAGGAATCTACAATTGCATCAATTTTGATTACTTCGTACAATAAACTCAGAAGGCTTTGTTTCTTCATAGGTGAATGATCATCTAACCTTCTGGTCCTGGCTGAACGAGACCGCTCTGGAGAGTTTCTACCCCGAGACTTCCTACAATGACGACAAGCCCCGCTGGTGGGAGAAGGGCTTCACAGCTGACAGGCAGACAGTACTGGTCTACCCACCTAGTCTGATCCAAGGCCGAGTAAAGCCAGGTGGGTGGAACAACCTTTATATAGAACCTTTGTTGTGGGCTTACATGGATGCTGCAAATGTAATTCCACAATCATACAGCCTTAATATACCAGAGAAAATGGTGTGGAGAGCTACATTCAAGAAATTCAAAGGATCATTATCTAACTATTCAGGATTTATCTATGTTTGAAACTGAAAGACATCTACCTAGAAAAAGGGAAGGGAATACCCCAATGATCAACTATGTGACTGACTTATACTAGTATATGTTTCCTTTTTTTGTCATCCAAGGGTTGTGCGCGGTGCCTGTGACTATGCAGCACTTGTTTGACGAATGTTCACCAGCGTATGATGAACACGCCAAGGAGACCGGGGCGTTTGAGATGGGATGGAAAATGGTCAGGAATACATCAGCGATGGAATCAGCGGCGCCTGGATGGATCCACCTCCCCAGCGGCTACCCCAGTCTCCCCATCTACGGTGTAACGATGCAGTACTGGGGAGACGGCTTCGGGCTGCACTTGGGAAAATCAGCAGACGAGATGCGCAGCATCCTAGCAGAGCTGAAGGCCAACCGTTGGATCGACAAGCGCACGAGGGTCATCTTCTTGGAAGCGATACTCTACAACGGAAACGTTGATCTGTTCACATCGCTGACGGTTGTGTTTGAATTCTCAGAGACGGCCGGAGTTTGGTCCCGTCACCACGTGCAGACCTTCCGACTTCGTCAACGGCCAGGGACGATGGGATACATCTACGTCCTGCTGGAAATCATTTACGTCATCATTCTCCTCTACACACTGTGGAGGGAGGCAAAAAATGCACGCGCAGCCGGTTTGGCTTACCTGAAGGGGCCATGGAATATTTTCGAAATTTTCAACTTCTTTTTGGCATTCAATGTCATTGCCTTGTATGGCTTTAAGGCAATGTACAGCTCCAAGGCTCTGGTGGCGACCAAGGAAGGAAAAGGTGCGTAACACATTGATACAAAAGCAGCGAAAGCATTACATGTACATGAAAATTTCACAATTACAAGGTGAATATTTAAACACTGTACTAAATGATATGTTATACTGTTCTCTTTAGATCAAGTCCAACATTTCCGATCTGCGGCCAACATAAGCCTGGTTTATGGCTGGTTCCTGGCCTTCCTTGCGTTTGTCAACATGATGAAGTTACTCCGGCTGTTGAGGTTCAACCCATTCCTCGCCAAACTGACGTCCGTGTTCCGAGGGATGGCGGCGGAGTTCTCTTCCTTCATCTTCAGTCTCTTCATCTGGCTATCAGCTTTTGGCATCTATGCATATATCATGTTCGGCCTTACTGTGGCAGAGTACAGGTAAGGAAACATACTCTATTTGGGTCAAATGAGTTCAGTATTTAGTGGTTAAAACAACAGAAGATTTCTCATCTTTAGACGGAGCACACGGGTTGTAACTGCTTGGAAATGATACAGGTGAGGTCCTCGTTTATTTTAACGTTTTACTTTTAATTTTTGGTTGTTGTTTTTCAGCTCCATCAGCAAGTCCTTCTCCACATTATTCCAGATGTCTCTTGGAAACTTCTACTACTACCAGCTGCGGGAGGCAGCCCCCATCCTTGGTCCCATCTTCTTCTTCGCTTTCATTTGCATAATCTTCCTGGTGCTGATGAACATCTCCATGGCGCACCCCATACAAGTACCGTTTTCACTTACAAGAGGTTAACGGTGGTCACCGTGATGCAGTTAGAAGTGAGCTATGAGACGTCTCCTGTCTCCTGAGAGAGACCGGTAACCACTTACAAGTGGCTCAGAGAGACGAGTCTCCGTCTCTCCGTCTCCGTCCTGTACAATGATACCACGCACAGATACTCGCGAGACTTCGTTGACGGTACGAGATTTAGGGGCTCGGAAATTTTCAGGTATCTGAACCCCGGATTGTTGCCTCGTTTGACGGCCAGCAGCTGATCAAGTCGACCGATTCCATGGCGAGGTAAGCACCTTTTACTGATCATTTTGAAGTTAATAATCACTGCAACCCTCACTCGTTTGCCTTGTGAGTTTTTTTGTGACAAAGTGTGCGCGCTTCGGCCAGGCGCGGGTGAAGGGGGAGGGGGGTGGTACACACCACCGCCAGTAGAAAACAACAACAACAAAACAATAATATTGTACATGTGATTGTGCTGATCGCAAGAATAGCCCACTGCTGTTGTTACTGGCCTGTTATAGCGGTCATTAAGCCCATGCATTTACAGCATTCAAATCAATTCACCCCAAACATGTAGTAAGACCATGAGTCGGATATACGATCGTTTCGATTCAAATTATTATCTCGATTTTGAGCTGTTCACTTTCAGAATCAGAAATCAACCTGAATATACCAGAGAAATTGACACTCGTGTAGCATGTGGCAAGATGCAGAAAGCACTATAGTATAGAGAACAAATGTATGTGGCATGACCATGAGAACATTTCCAAATCATAATGTTTGTCTCCTTGTGTATCAATTGAATGAATGGTCACAGATACAACATTTGTCATTTTATTATAATCCACATATAGCTGAATTGTCTCCAAAGTTTCTTGTCTCTCTCAGGTGTCATTGCATTTTCCCAAGGGTAGTCAGCTGTTTTGGAAATGTAAGGAATCTCTTTGCACAAACTATAATTCTTTTTATGAATAATGCCTCAACATCTATGATATCCTCTGACAGACATGAGTGAAAAACAAATGAAATTGTTTTCCAGGTTGGAATCCACCCTGAAGCCTATTGAAGACATACACGAGATCACAAGATGGC